>NW_020194454.1:0-186565 GCF_003013735.1 Candidozyma pseudohaemuli | reverse complement strand
TGAATTGGTGGGTTGGATTTTGGTTGGTGTTGAGATGCGATAGTATGCGGGAGTCGAGAATATCTGCAAGGCCATGCACGATCATGCACTGATATGTACTACTGAAGTGCTCTAATGTGAAGCGGTCCTTATTTTCCTCCAACCTGATGGAGGTGCGTTTATTTTTTGTATGGTACATATAGCAACGCACCGTCTAGGGATGAATTAATATATGTGTTGTGATTTTGACGTATTGAGGTGCTCACAATGTCCACTACGATGGTGATGAATCATCTAGTGGAGTTGCCAGGAGTGACGATGCCGATATCTTAAATGAAGTCCGCTTCAGTTTCCAAATTCCTTCCGTTTGTTCACTTTTTCCATCTTCCATGACGTTCCGAAAGTTCCACTCGGTGCGGCTGCCTGCCCATCCTATTTATAGATTCGCCACCAGGAGGTTAAGAATCTTCCAGAGATTCGAAAAACATGCAGAAGAGACCATAAATCAACTCAGGTTGTGGAAATTTCTAGAACCTTGTGAAGTGCTCCTGACACCTGCGAACCGGAATAATACCACTCCGCAGATCGATGCACAACGTCAACGCAGATCGGGTTAGCACGTCCAAACTTCGGATAAACTCTAATTTAAACGGATTAATTAAAAAAGTGGTCAATTGTAGATTTCTCTATCCACCTCGTGGGGTGCTTTATTAGCCTAGTTTTAGGAATCCTCAATATGCATTGTTGCCAATCAGACAACACCAGAATGCCAATCCCCATGCCAAACAAGCATAAACGAACGACGGTCGGAAAAATAGACTATTCCAGTGGCTCCATTCTCCAACAATTGGTCATTCTCCCCACCCAAAACGGCGTCATTCCGTGAAAGTATAAATGCAAGATCACGTGGGAAGCAACCTTGCCGCCACTGTTTTACAGGTCCTAGATAAACGTCATTCTACCTCCATCCAACTTTTCTTCCCAAAAACCATGTCCAACATCACCACATCAAGACAATTGACCAGAACAACCAAGTATAGGCTCAACAATGGCCAGCATATCCCTGTGGCCGCCTACGGTGTCTATGCCATCCCTCCAGCTGAAACACACGATTTGGTGTATGAAGCCTTGGTTCAAGGATACCGTCACATTGACTCTGCTGTTGTTTACGGCAACGAAAAAGAGTCTGCTCAAGCAATTGCCAAGTTTATAAAAGACAGCAATGGCAAAGTGCAAAGAGGCGATATCTGGTTCACCACCAAGATCTGGAATGCAGACCATGGTTATGAAGAAACCAAGGCTGCTGTTGAGGCAATTGCTGGAAGAGTTAAAGAGTACCTTGGATACGTCGATATGGTGTTGATCCACTCGCCCAAGACCAACAAGGAAAAGAGAATCGGCACCTGGAAGGCTCTTCAAGAGTTCCAGCACGATCCCACCAATAAGGTTCTCCAGATCAACACAATTGGTGTTTCCAACTACGGAAAACGCCACATTGAGGAGCTCTTGAACTGGGACGGTTTGGTGGTGCAGCCTGCTGTGGACCAATTGGAGTTGCACCCATGGTTACCCCAGATCGAATTGAGAGAGTACCTTGCTTCCCACAATATCTTGGTTGAAGCCTACTCGCCTCTCACGCAGGGCTACAAATTGCTGGACCCTGAGCTTCTAGAGTTGGAGCACCGTTACAGAGTGCCCAAGGCCGAAATCTTGTTGAAATGGTCTTTCCTTCAGGGTTTCATTGTATTGACCAAGACGGCCAAGAAGGAGAGAATTCCCGAGAATTTGGCCGTTTTGCCAGAAGCCAAGCCACCAGTGGACGCCTTGGACGACACTTCCCACAGCGGCAAGATCGACTTGGATATCAATATCTTGGAGGCCTTGAACAAGCCTGATTCCCATGAGGTGTTGACCTGGGGCAACGAGGACCCCACTCAGTATGAGGGTTGAAGTTTGTAGCAAAAAGTTTGTAGCAAAATGAGTGGTATTTATTGGTGGTTTTGTAGTTGGTTTGAGGATGTTGATTAAGGTTAGGAGGAGAAGGAAGATCAGAGAAGGAGTTAAAGGATGTCAGTGCAGATGAAGTGGTTTTATGGTTCTGAAATCTCAAGATATGCTAGAATTTGCATTTTTTGGTCTGGATGTAGTAGGTAATGGCGTATTGATAGGATGGTGCATGTTGTTTCAGTTCCTTCAAAGGGCTGAAGCTGGTCTTGACTACTTGAAATCGTACTTTTTCGGATTGAGTATTTCCTCGCAATTTTGATGTGAATTAATTAGCTTCATGAGGCTGGCTATGTTGTGGTGTACTCGTCACGATTTGTAATTGTTAGGGGGACTCGTGGATGTGGGTGACGAGAATGAAATTTCAGAATATCTATGGATCGGCCATTCGCATGCTTCTGAGGATTCTAAGTGGTGCTTTAAACCCTTCTGCAATGATGTAAATCATCAATTGAAGTATCTTCTGAATGCTCACTACTTTGTTCAAGAGATCTGGAATGTCAATACGACCCTTGAAATACTCAGTGGTTCGTTGTTGGTCAAATTAAACCTTGTAGAAATGTAGCCTTGACATCTAAATCCATCTAGTCAAGTCGTTGGTATGAGGAATGCTACAGTATTTGACTAATAAGCGATTATATCGGTCATGGAGGTCCCTAGCTGTGCTTTAAACTATCCTAGTCATTGTCTTAAAAGAGGTATTAGCTAAAATTACGATATTAGGTGATCTTTGAACTAATTCTGTTGATGGTGATGCACCACGGCAGTTCGAGAAATCTTCAAGTCGTCAATCTACAACGCCTAGAGGAAAATATTGAGCAAATCACGGCTCAAATTGTAGCCCTTGACTGTGGCTTTCGAATGATCCCAAAATAATTGTGACATTATGGTTTTAAACGGAGGTAATGTCGATTTTAATTTCGATTTTTGACCTTTTCAAGGGGGGACCCTTCAAAATTCACCACCTTTCGGATTTTCGAAATTTCGACTTCGGAGGTCCGGGTTTTATGACCAAAACCCCAGATTTTGAGGAGGTATGGGTTTTTCAAAAGCCTGTTGGACCACAATTCACCACTATTTAGGGACAATTATATAAATGTCTAGTCATAATGAAGTACAAAACCATTGATTACAGCTGTTGACATATAATTATTTCAGAATTTGTAGCTGGGGTGCTTGATATCAGACGAAAGGATGATTTACTCTCTGCAAGATGAGAAGAAGGATGTAGTAACGATATGCTGATAATTTTCTATAACATCTGGCTCTCCATTGACCTTTAAAGATTCACATGTAAGCTCAAGTTCCCCTTTTTCGTGCAATTGACGACAATGCTTCGCCATCATACGGAGATATGTCACATAACTGGCTGCAAAAAAGCCACCAAAGACCCATTGTGAGCCATTTACTTAATGAAATTCACGTCAAAAGAGATGTATCTTAGTGATAAATGGACAATTTGAAGTTTTGATATTGTACTCTTGCTTAATGTCGTATGCGCTCAATGAGGTTTTTGATTTTAGCTTATTACCAGTCGATTACAAATACCAGCGACTTATAATTACCTTCATTGTGGAGCTCAGAAGCTCAGCTTTCTAGCGATATCACTATGATGCACCAGTCAGCAAGAGCTGAAGAAACATGTCAGTTTCAAATTTTGGAAAAACGCCTTCCAAGGGGGGACCCTTGAAAATCCGACAACTTGACGATTTTTGAAAAACTGGTTTCGGAGGTATGGGTTTTATGACCAAAACCCCAGATTTTGAGGATGTTCGGGTTTTTATAATATTGCCTATTTGCTAGGAAATTAGAGGTGACATCTAGAATTATTTGGCTTATGTTGGGTAATTGATTAGTCTTCAATAGCATCGTATGGATGTTTTCTTCCGTAGAGCCTTTAAGTGTTGAAAGTGTAATCGAGATGTATCCTGAAAGACGCATAAAACTAGTGCGAGGCAGCCATTTCGATTATTTGACCGGAATTCGAGTTCTGAAGGTATGAACGGCCTTCTGAGTAATCTTTGTGTCATTGTAAAGCTTATGTAGGGGTTTTGGAAAACTAATCTCGAAATTGGGTTTTTATAAAGCAAATCACATTCTGTGCTTTTTATCAATTGTTGCGAAATATCTATAAATACTAGAACTACGAGGCATTCTGGAATTGAAATTGGTTTCTGCAGTTAATTGAGGAATGTATACTTGTCGGGAAAAACTAGAAATATTTTACAAAAAGAGAACTTGTTTCCTAAAAATGAAAAGTAAACTAAGAAAGGTGAAGGTACACCTTGAGGAAACCCTCATTGGACATGTCTTACACCACCGAAGCTTCCTTTTCGATATTTATCATCCAGTGGATCTGCTCAATAAATAATTCAAGCAAATCAAACTGACGGTGTTACTAAAAAAAAGGGAGATTTAATTATTTTGTTCTATCTTACTGCTTTCGTTCCCACCAACCCGCTGTATCCGCCCCGCCACGCCGCCGCAAGGCCCCCGCGCCCGTAGCTGCCAAACATCTCCAACTTCTTCACACAACGACGTTGTAAAATGTAAAAAATCGTAGAATCCGGCCTCCCAATTGGTCGATTTAGATTCGTGGATTTTTGGCATAAAGTGGCCCATTTAGGCATCATCCCTTAGCATTTCCTCATATCCAACCAGCCCATCGTAATCTAAAACATCAAAATCATATTCTGTAACCATAAGAACACCACAAAGCCTGCTCCATACCACCAAATAGTGCCCCCTCTTGTAGCGCCCTTTTTGTATGGGGCCTCGAGGTTCATGCCCAAAAACCCGTACCCCACACCTACACTATCAAAAGATGCCCCGATCCGCCAGAATCCAAAGGGGACCCCCTTTGGCCGGAGACAACAAAATGTTCAAAGTGGTTTTTCTCGACCTCAACAAGTCACAAAATGGTCATTGAGACACCAATCGAAAGCTAACACCCAGGAGAACCAACTGCACTGCCTAGTAGGCCGCACCTACCACTTCCTGAGGTGCTACGGCGGTTTTTCAAAAAGGACAACAAACACCATGTTTTGGGCATTTATTCGGCAACGACTAACGAATCCATCAAACTAAGCAGCTCATCGGAATCTTTGAATCGCGCCCATTCTAACGGTACCATTGGATCCCCCAAAATCGCCCTGCAAGTGCACTTTTTGCAGCCATTTCTTCCACACCCACATCCGCCAAAACCAAAAGTAGGTCGAAATCAACCATTTCGACGATATTGGTGCACGGGTGCCAAAATGTAACAAATCGTTAACAAAACCAAATTTCAGAAATTCGGACCGTCTTTGAACTCAAATAGCTCTACGACCAGAGCGACCTAGACCGAGCGGGTACCCGCGCCAGATCGGCATAATTTTTTCCCGTTGAACCGTACCAATAAGGAGTAGTAGGTCGTCTTAGACGGAAAGAAATTGAGTAGTTTTGTGGCATCCGCCGAAACTTTTCAAAAGTGTATAACAACGGCGGCGCTAGAGTGTACCGTATTGGTACGGTTTGGTAGGAAAAAATTATGCCCAACTAACCGTACCATTGGTTTTGACGGGCCATCATTGTGTGTGTAGCAGTAGGGCTGTAAAGTGGGTACCGATTTGGGAAAATTTGGAATTACGATAAATAGGGTGCAAACGGGAACCAGTGAGACAGAAGTGGTGGGGGTGGTACCGCCAAAACCGCACAAAAGAGAGGAATCGAACCATATGTGTGGGTTCTCCAACTGAGGCTTGTAATGTGCTGTTTGGTGGTGTTGTTGTCGGGTACCATGAACCTTGAGATTTGACATTCTTACTCGAAGGTGCCAGACAGAAAAGGGCCCGTTGTTAAGGTACTCTAATGTACCCCAAACACGCCCGTTATGTTTGATTCTTTCCTAGATGCCTACTTCCCGACCAATCACACAAAAACTAAATTTCGGCTGAAAATCACCACTCAATGGCTTCTTGAATCTGCACCACTCCCTCTTCAACACCCTAATTCAAGCAGAAGATACTTCCAGACGCCCTCTACCTACTGCACTCCTCCAACTCCAAAAAACTTCCATCCACGGTTCGTGCCACCAACTTGAAGTTTCTCACAACCTCCTCCCCCAAAGGGTCCCCCCTTTGAAAATGGCCTCCTCGACCGTTTTTCTCGATTTTGCAACCGCGCACCTTGGGAACCTCCAGGTTGGAGAACCCCCTCCAACCGATCCACCCAAAAAAAGAGAATTTCAAATAAACAACACGACCGTATAATTCAAGGCGGGAAATCCAGCATCCGTGAATCCCAAGTGTCCACCATGTCTGTGCACGGAGAAACACACTCCCCAAAGTGAGCTCCAATGAACCGAATCAATCTTTTGATTCCAATCGCCATAATATGTACATGTATCGATCCGCCGTGGCCCAAGCTTCCCAAAACCACCACCCATTACGTTCCCAGCTAACTATGCCACTGTAAATCAACCGGTTTGTCCAATTTGCTTACGTAATCAACTACCTTCTCTACCTTCTCTTGTCTTCCCAGACACCATTAACACAATTTCAAAACCACTCCCGGCATCCCCAGAACCGCCGCTTCAAGCCCATACCAATATTTCAATACCACCCAGTCTACTTCATATCGAACTTTATTGAAAACCCACCCTTCCCCGTCGATCTCCCCATCCAGACCACTGCAGCACCTGCAATTCACACTGGCTGCAAATTCGAACCCGCTCTTTCGATCGGTACCAAAACCTCGAATACCCATTTTTCGACCCAATCTTCGTGTCACCGACCGACCAACCTAGCTCTCGGTTCCGAGTCGCGGAAGGTCGGTTTTCACTTTTTTCGAAAAGTGCTCGAAAACCAAGGGTCCCCCCTTGAAAACCCGATTTTACCCCCCAAAGTAACAGGGTTTCTTAACTATGGGGATTTTCTTTGGCCCCGTCAAACCCACCATAAACGGCATCTCCGACACACCAAACTCACTGGGACAAAAACTAGACTCCCGAAACTACGCCCCCAACTGGTTATCCTGCCTCTACAAATTCACACCTCGTTGTTGTTGCCGTTGGAACTTTTGCGACCTCCTCAATCGCACCTTCCAGTGCCACTACACCCACACAACTCACACCCCACCATAACAGCCACCACAAGACACCTCCAAACCAACAAAACCTACAAAAACCTTCCCGCAACACCTCCAAATGAACTACCCTATCCCTCACCACTAGCACTCTCCTGCACCAAACCCGTACACCTCACCACTGCGAAACCCTCCATTTTCGCTCCACTGGCCCCAGGGTACCCCTAGGGCCCTCTGTCTCGAATCAAACAACCCGCTGTATCCGCCCCGCCACGCCGCCGCAAGGCCCCCGCGCCCGTAGCTGCCAAAAAAGCAAAATTGGATATTTATATATAGTCCCTTGGAATCTAATATTTTCCAGTAGTTGGCGAGATATCGGGGGCTTTAGGTATTAAGCATTTTGGCGGACCAAGTGAGCAGGGTTTGGGAAATCTTCTGGTTGAAGCTGCCAGAATGTAGGTTGTCCCTTAAAGTACGTACATCGGATATTTTGGAGACTTTTAGATTGTTGTGGGGCTAGAAAGGCAGCTATCTATTACTTTCAATCACTGCAGTGAGCTCAATCTCGAACTCCGGTGCCGTTCCTAGACCCGTACCTCTGATATCACTAGATGGGTCTGATACTCTGGATTAAGCCATTTGCTACTTCGTTGGCGTATAATTGTATTTTGATTCTATTGTCAACAATGTATCTCCATCTTCTTCTGGTGCTTCGATTATCCACCTTGTATCTAGCGTGTAAATTGGCTGTTCTACATCAACCCTATGCGAGCACACACTCCAAGAGAATTTTCCTACTTGATTTCCATATATTTTTCTCTCAATTTGAACCAATGGATCCGGATTTTGTAGCTAATGATATGATCAGATGACCGTTTTAATCCAAATTGCTGTACTGTCTGTACCTATTAACACAAGCGCATCTATGTTGTGAATGCTCTCATGCACTGAACGCTCTAAGTACCAATATAGAGTGCTCTTTACATTCACGTAGTAGTATCTTTTATTTAAATCTGGTTTACTTAATTCTTTTTGATTGAATAACTTTTGAAAGTTAAATCAGTTTATGTTCTGTGGCTCATTTGAAATCGTACTTACATTTCGTAACGCTCAGCCAAATTCACGATAGAGTTGAAATTTGCATCCATCAATATAATTCCAAATCTTCACTAATTATCTATCTAAATACATGATGACATTTCTCTACAGCCAAAATTCATAAATAAGGAGTTCCAGCTCTATAAGTGGCCAGAGTGTTACTTAAGCTTTGACTTCGTGCGATATACTGACAGACAGCATGGCTCAACACCTAAAAGCCGTATCACCCACTGATGTACGAGCCAACGAGCAATTTGTCAGCATATTCAGAAACCACTCACTTTCAATAAATCCTCATTCTGCCACCTCTCTCTTCTCAAGTCCGTCTTCCTGTGCGCTCTCTTTTCGGTGGCTTCGTCAATCTCGTCGAAGTAACTGGCAAGCTTGGTCACGGTCCATAATGGTTTCTCAGAAAGGGCAATGCGGTGGCGGCTCTAAGCGAGTCCAAGTAACCCTTGGAAGCCTTCTGTAAGTTTAGGCCTGCCGTCTTGAGCACCTTGTATCTTCTCTCTTCCATGTCAATGTCGATGGCCTTGTCGACATCCTTGACCATGACGGCACCGCCTGCTCTGTTAATTACTTGTTTCTCTAAATTTTGTTTTTGAACTCTCCCCACGACATTGTGTAATTAAGTGGGCTTTTGCAGTCCACTTGGGTCAATCCACCATGGTGGAGTGCACCTGGTGCACCCAAAACCAATTGAGAAATTATCAACACCTTCAGCACCATGTCCAAACCACAGAAACCCGTCAGGCAGGACTACATCGCCAAGGCACGGTATATAAACAACTTGCCGCCTCCGCCGCTCAATCCAAAGTTTCTCAAGTACAATTTGACCGAACATGTGCCTCCAGAAAAAGAATCTGAGCAGCTTTTGAGTTCGCTCTTCAGAAAAGAAAACTTCTCCCAGTTCATCGGCCAGGTCGACGAGGAGTACGGCATGCCGCTCAACCTTTTGAACAACGAAGGATACCTCAGTGGCGCCAACGAGGGAGCCATTTTCGGCTTGAACCTGGAAATCCAGCTTCACCCTAAAGACCGTGCTCTTTTAAGAGACGCAGGTATCGGCAGAGTCAACAAGCTGGAGCCCGGCGTGTCTTTCTTGAGAAGAACCGAGTACATAGCCGAAAATAAGGCCGCTGCTAAAGCTGACGATGCTCCAGAACCAAAGAAAGAGCACAAGGAGCTTGTGGATCCAGATTCTCAGCTTAAGGCCGTGGAAGAGAGCTTCGACCATGCCCAGGATACCTTGCAGGACACTTCCAAGATCAGACACCCCAGAAGGAAAAACTTGCGTGCTGTGGCAGCGTGGCCCCTTCTTCCAGATACTTCTATGATGGACACCAAGTACTTGTCGGTCAAGTTCACCGGTTCAGCCTCTGTGTTCAGAGAATTGCAGAGCGCCAAGCGTTTGCAAAAAGATGCTTACGACGAACAACTACAACAGGATGCATTGTCCACGGCAGTCTACAAGCCAATCACATCCGAGGACGGTGAATGGGTCAGTTTCTACCAGGCTAAGGACAAGGCTTCCTTGGATGCGCTTAAGGAGAAGTTGCAGTCTACAGAGAGAGAGCAGCCGCTGAATCTTCTAGACGAAGAGGAGCAGGACTTGGAGCTGTTCTCTTTTGCTCATCACAAAAACTACGATATGGTTTACCATCGTTTCAACAAACCCGACGAGGAGCTTGCTTTGAGGTTTGTTCCAGAGCTGGCTGGTTCCAAGAAACGTCGTGCCGCCTACTACTACCCTATTTCCGGCCGTGTCGAGCTCAAGAAGCACCGTGCATCGGCCAATACCGAAATCAACAAGTTCTTACGTGACAGCACTTTTGATATCATCGACTTGAAGATCAGAGAGCCTAATACTAGTGAGTTGAAGCGCATGGACAACATCCGTTCCGAGTACGACCCTATGGAGTACGAAGGTGAGGATGAAGAAGAGGAAGAAGACGAGGAGGAAGTTGCTGAGAATGGTAACGACGACCATAAAGACGAGTCTCCAGAGAAGAGCCAGCAACCAGAAAACGGCTCGAAGGACGAGTCCGGTAACGACAGCGAGTAGATTCATGTATTATAAATTGAGGAAGTACCACAGTGTATTGTTACAGAGGACCCAGGGGCCGCCTCTTTGAAATGAATAAAAAAACAGTTCTTGATGCCAAATGTCTCACAAATGCAGCCGTCATCCAGTGAAGGCCTATACCACAACACACAGAAGTTTGCTCTTCTTGGGCACATCCAGATTGTCATTCTTGGCGTGCTTCTCCTTCTTCTCTGTCTTCTCTTTCGGGAGAGCTGGTGTACGTTTCTCGTACTTCTTTTGCATCCGTTGAGCCATTGCAGCATCCTCCTCTTCCTGGAGTTGTCTCACGAGATTCAAGTCCTCATGGTTATTGAACAGCCCCAGGTCCGAGTTCTCCAGAATTGGCACAAAGTTACCAGCAAAGAACAAGTCCTCGCTGCCTGAAACCAGCACCATCAGCTGCCAGACACACTTGCCCAGAAGAGACAGATCCGTCACAAGCAGATAGAAATCATGGTCGTGAGCTTTGTAGATTGTCATGAAGTGGTTGTTGCGGAAGAAGACTGCCAACGAGTCTGGGGCAATCTTCTCGTCAAGTAGTTTGAGTCCATGAGCTGTCAATTGGGTGGAATGATTATCAAGCCACTGTTGAATGTCTGCCTTGGCAGCAGGGTCCTCTTCTGGGTGGAGTAAAAAGTCCTGGATGTCATCGAATGTCTGGAGACGTTTGAAGTAGTCCTTACGAGGATCCACCAACGGATCCCAAATCCAGCCATGAACAAAATGGAGCCCAAAAGCATCGAAGATCTCAGAGCTCAAGTCTCTTGGGAAGCCGCCACGGTACACGTTGGGATTGACACTCAAACCGGTGTGGAGAAGGGGAAGGTTCTCCAAAAGACGGTTCACGACAGACAGATCGTCGTACACATCAAGCAAGACATCACCCAAACAAGCCAAAACCTCGTTCAACGGCACGTTCTGATCAAGGTGGCGGTGTAAAAGTGCCCTTATTTTGCCTATACTTTCCGTATGGCGTGCGGCTCCACCCACACTTTTGCTCTTTGGATTGAAATCGGCTTCACGCTGAAGGATATCGTTTTGCAAGAGAAGTGTGTTCACAAGAGCTATCAAGGGGCAAGGTCCATTGGCCTCCTGGAGAAGAATGGGGGTTTCGTGTTCGTACTGAGACCAGGTAATCCGCTTTACAGCGAAAGCAATCTCTTCAGCCATGCTTTGGATATGATGACGATTCGTTAGATGATAGGAAATGAGGATTCTTGGACGACCAGATCGGTTTTCCTCGTGATTGACAATTCAATGCTCGTCTAAGCTTTCGATTGTAATCGGCTCACAATGGGCGGAATTGGAGATACGTAGATCTTCTGAATACTAGAAATGTCCAGACTTCAACGCTTTCTAACAAAAACAGTCAATCAGTTGACACCTCTCAAAAGACCAGTGCGACTAACGTTCTGCTATATTGCTTTTTGTTTTCCCCTGAAGCCAAGCTTCGAATTTAGGTTTTGTGGCGTTGTTTACGGTAACTTTAGGGAAGAAGCTGCCGTGATTCCGATGACGCGATAAAAGACCAGATCTTTTGGAAATTGACCTGACAACAGTGGAAGATCTCTAGATCCTTATATTGTGCTCAAAAGAAGACAAGTATGATATTAAAGGGAAAGTAGTGTGTGCTTATCTACTCCTGTACGTCATGCCATCATGGATGGGATTACTACATAGCCGAGCCACACGGTACAGGACCGGAGACAATCGGAACCAAGGCACCAAGAAATCAACCTAGAAGAAAATTCAGCGTTAATCGTTTCAGTTGAGCACCCACCTCACAAAGGATACGAGCGCAATGAAGGCAGCCACAAGCAGCAAGTCACACATTGCTGTCTCTGAGCTGACCTGCTTGGCGATCTTCATGTCGAAATCACCACGTTTGAGAATGTTCTCTGCAATGGGCTTGGGCGCTCTTTCAGCACCAGCAGGCACAGCCTTGGGGCTGGGGTACATGTCCTCGCAAAACTGCTCAATCTCGCCGAGCTTGATGCCAAGTTTCAAGTAGTTGGGGTCCTTAACGTCCAGCTTTTTGTTGATAACGCGCACGTAGTGCTTGAAAATGTTCACCACATCTGGGAGCGTCCTGGAATTAAGAATGAGCTTGCATGTGGTTCCCTTTCTGATCTTCACATTACGCTCCAACACCTCTCTGTTGTTGAAAATCTCTGCCAAGGTGGCAATGGCCATCACCTGAGGAATGGCGCAGAAGTTGAAACTGGTGGATTCCGTGATCAATGACAAGTAGGTCAACACGTCAGTAACGTGGCCCAACGCGTTCAACACCAACTCGTTGATACAGTGCACGCCCAGTTCTCTCTCGCTCTCGTTCTTGTGGAAGTTAAATAAAGCATCAGTGTACTTGGACCAAATGTCTTTAGGGTAGAAGGACCGGCCGTCCTCCATGTCCTCGTGGTAGTCACGAATGATGTTGGTTTTCTGCAAAAACAAACCCATGCTCTCGGACAAGCGGTAATCTTCGGCTTGCACCTGCTTGTCGGCAAATCCTGCCAAAACCATCAAGTCAGACAAGCCCTCGCCGACCAAGCCAGCCACGTAGTGGCAGTACAAGTCAAAGTCAGCAACGGTAGCCACGCCATTCGTATTAAAGTTCTCGTCCACAATGTAGTCTGCCATACCGTTGCCCATCTTGAGTGTGATCTTCTTGACAATGTCCTGGTGCTCGGGCTTCAAGCGGTGGTACTCGGCCAAGATGGTGTCAAACTCCACCAACACGGCTCTGTCCTTCTCATCGGGCCCGCTGCCGGTGAAAGTGTAGTCCTTTGTGTTAAGCTTTTCGTGGAAGGTACGCAACAACGGCACCTTTATCAGCGGGTCGATCGTCATGTCATCCTCAATGGTGTCCAAAGCCCTTAGCACCAAGTAGAAGATCATGGTGGAATCACGCAACTCAGGGTGCAATTCCTTGATCACGGAAGCAAAGGACCTGGAAGTCGCGTCCAAAAGCTCGTAGGAACGTTTCAATGTCTGAGGAGACTCGGATAGATCGTGCGGGTGGGATGATTCCCTAAACAACTGAAGCTGCACCACCGCCTTGAGTTCGGTTGGGTGGGTAAGCAATTGAAGGAGTTTTCCCATGGTAGGCTATGTAAGTCAGCAGATAAAATGAAGGAATTCTTTCGCTAATCTGATAGCAAATGTGGTTCCACCGAGATGAGAGTGGAGGTTTTTTCTCAGCTTTTCTGACTTTTGATGTCGCGCTCGATACCAGCTATACGAGAGGAGCAGCGATAGCGGTGCGCAACACACAGGTCTAACCTAAGACGCTTCACGGAGCGTGTCTGTAGACAATAGTAATTTAAATTTCTTTTCGAAGACGGGGTTTTGATTGCATTACCGGATGAAGCTGGAAGGGTTGTTTATGAAGAAGCCGATTTTCGGACTAGGGTAGTGCTGTATTGTAGTGTTGTAGCGTCGTATCCCCCGAATTGGATCAGGGCAACTTCAACAAGGGGTAATTCCAAGGAGCCGGTCACGTAGACTATCAACGATTGCCGTAAACGTGTCAAAGATTGGAAATTATTGCCTTTTTTATGAATGGTTGTAAAGGTCCATATTGTTTCGAGTGCCAAGCAAGGAACCGAGGAAAGTTGAAGGAGCCAATATAGGGCTTTCCATTCAGATGGAAAAAACCCCACCTCTACTTTGTGTTCTCAATCTTCTCAAACCAATGACGGGCAGCCTTGATGTTTTCAAGAATGACAAGATCCTCGCGTGCATTCACGTAACTCTGTTCAGCCACACGATCCTTAAGCACAATCATAATGAATAAGTTATCTGTAAGCACGTCCACATAGAAGCTTGTGCCGTTAGAGCCGCGGATGACGAGGTTGTTGAAGCTTGTTCTCAATTTGGTGATCAGCTGCTTGTATGTTTTGATGATATTGGAAATTTTCTCGAAACGCTTGGGATCCAAGGAATCGACAGAGCCATTGAGAGGCCCGGAACGCTGGGTCTGTCGCTGGATTGAAGCCGTCGACGATATGACCAAAAACGTTGTTTTCTCGAAAAGAATGATCTCTTCAGCGTCCAACACCTCGTTGAACCGCAACAAGTTGGAGTGGAAGAGGTCCATATTGGGGAACAACAGGCACACAATCAGCGACCAGGCTTTGTACAAGGATTCGTCCCAGATGGAGGTGGGAAAACCCACGAGCTTGAACTGGTAAGGGTTCGAGATCTTTTGGAGCTTGTCCATCATAATCACAAACAACTCCTCTCTCTTGTCGATCTGGACCAAGTCCATCTTATGAAGCAAAACAAAGATTTTGGCATCAGGACTGAACTTCTGCAAATTCGTAAGCGACTTGACAAAGATATCAATGTCCTTGTTGATCAGCTTCAGCTCCACGTCGAACACATGTATAAGCACCTGCACCATTTTGAAAATATGGTCCTTCTGTGTCGTGAAGTAGTTGTCCATAAACACGTCTTGTCCTCCACAATCCCACAAATTAAGCGTCATGTTTCCCAAAAACCGAAGGTGAGAGTGTTCCACATCAATAGTGGCACCCAAACGCCTGGTGTCAAAAGCGGAGTAGTTGGAGAAAATGATGGAACGCATGGACGACTTTCCCGAGCCGGAACGGCCCATAAGAAGGAGCTTTTTTCGGGAAGACAGCGACATTGGAACGGTTTCTATGGCTTCTAGTAGTTGCGATGGTTAGACACTGCTTGATAAGCGGTTTGGCGAGTGCACCCGTACACCACGGAAACGGCACCCAAGAGCCGTGTAAGGTGGGGCACTGGAGGGGGTGGATTAAATGGGTTTTTTGATTTTTGAATTATTGGAGGGTGTGTTTTTGATGGTTGCGGTTTAAGAAAGTTGTTTGTAGAGGAGGTAGGGATGTTTGTTTATCTGTTGATTAGGGTACCTTGAGGCGAGGACTTACCGGCAGTTTCGGCGTTTAGAGGCGACGATGAATGAAGGGGATTTGGTTTGATTTGCAATTGAATGAGAAGAATGTTTATAGTTTTTTTTTATGGAAGAAGCATGGATTTGGAGTATCGCACGGAACCTTCACGATGCATGGAATATCCGGAAATGTCCAATTTGCAACCGGGCCCAACCCGCTGTTTAGTAGGTTACAATGAACATTCAATGATTTTCGTAGATTTTAAAATTAATTTATGTCTTGAAACAGGGGAGAGGGAGCAAATCCACAATCGCCAGTGATACACTTGAACATAGATTCTAACCAATCTAGAGTGAATATAGTTTTGCCAATACCAATGAACTTTGAAATAAGACCTTTTTAAAGGCTCAATTGCCTTTATGTAACCAAGAATAGCTCAATGTCTTTTCATCGTTGGCTTTAGCTCCAAGTAGCAAAGCGAACTTACCTTAGCTGATATACGATTCTGGGTATTACGCAGCCAGTGATGGTACGCTTTTACCTGCCCTCTAGACTAAAAATATCAATGCCTTCACATCGCTTGACTCTGATCTCATGGAAGTCAAAATATCCAAAAATACACTCGTTGCTGGAAAACTTCCCTCTCGCGGCTTAGCAGATACGCATGGGCTGCTAATAATACCTGTCAATGAGAAGCACAAAACGCCGCTTTCCACGGACTCACCGCCGATTCTCCGTCCGCTGTGGAGAAAAAACCAACCAATAGAAACAAAAAAAATAAGCGAACAATCCAAAAGATCTAAAAACGTCAAACTGTTTAAATCCCCAAATCACACGTGGATCCCCTCCTTCAGCCTTCCAGGGTCCTGCCTCGCGACCTTCTTTCGCTTATGTCAATACGCGCCAATCCTTTCTTTTTTCTCCGATAAGACTCCATTCTTCCTATCCACATTGAGAACTTACCCCATTCGGGATCTGAATCCAAAGGCTTTTTGATAAAACTGTTATTTTACGTTCTGGGCCACCGACCCCTTTAGATCAGTATCCAGCATCCAACATCATTTAGCATCTCATCATCCATCACCTCCAGCATTACACAATCAGCATCCAGCATTATATCAGCATAAAATGTACTCAGGTTACGACCCCAAGGCGGTTCGTCTCCACGTGGTGGCAGGCAAAGCTTTCCTCCTAGGTATAGTCTTCACAATTGCACTCCTATACTTGGTGCTTTCGGGGTCTTCTTTGGGCAATAGAGTCGCCTTGTACACCCTCATGAATACCGTCTTTTACATGCTGGAGTTCCTTACCACGGCGATTTTCAACACGGAGAACGTGGACGATGATCTGTTTATCCTCAATGACATTGAACTCCACGCTGTCCACGCTGTCTCCATGATAGAAACGTGGCTTTTGCATCGGTACTGGAAGTTCAACCTGACCTTCTTCTGGATAGGCCTCAGCGTGTTGCTTTTCGGCCAGTTTTGCAGAACGTACGCCATGTACCTGGCCGGCACGTCCTTCCACCATTACGTCCAGAAAGAGCGTTCCCAAAAGCACGTTTTGGTCGAAACCGGTATCTACAGCTTGTCAAGGCATCCCAGCTACTTTGGCTTTTTCTGGTGGTTCGTAGGAAGCCAGCTTCTCCTACAGAATGCCTTCACGTTGTTGGTTGGTGCATGGAAGCTCCAGCGGTTCTTTGAAGCCCGCATCGCCTATGAAGAACAGTACCTAGAGTCCTTCTTTGGCGACAAGTACAAGGCCTACAGACGGCGCACGCCCACATTGATACCCGGTATAGCATAATTCTATCTATTATCTACTTCTTGGGGTCGACACCGAACCCGTTCACGTTTCTGTACATCATCACACCATCGTCACCGTCCACGTATTGGCACATTCTGGCGGACTTCCACAAGGACTTCCACATGCTCTCGTCCGAATGCTGGTAGTGGTGGCCCATCACCTTCTTGATGGCCTCAGAAGCCTCACGGGCGTTGTAGAAGGGAATTCTCGAGCAGTAGTGGTGCAACACGTGGGTCTCGATGATGTCGTGGAAAATGTACTTACCGACAAAGCCGAATTCACGGTCAATGGTGGCAGCAGCGCCTCTGGCAAAGTTCCACTGGTGGGCCTCGTAGTGGGGCATCTTGGGGTCCAGGTGCTGAAGGAACGTAATGAACACCAACCAGTGGTTAACGAAAAGGTAAGGAATGGCCCAGTGGACGAGAACGTTGAAAGCGCCAAAGTTCTTGTACCAAGTGTACAACACCAAAGCCTGGGTCAAGACGCCAATGTCACTCATGACAATGTACCAGTAGTCTCTCTTCTCAAAGATGGCGGAACTAGGGTTGAAGTGGTTCATGCCCCAAGCAGAGTTGGCAACCTTCTGGCCAGTCACGTTGGTGAAAAGGTACATGATCCAACCGCCCAACTGCTGGCCCAACAAGTGGCCCAACGAGTAGATGGGAGAGTCACTGGCAATCTCCTCAAGCGAGTGAGCGTGGTGCTTGTTCATGAAAGTCTCCTTGGTGTGAGGCACGAAGACCATGTCTCTGTCCAAGTGGCCGGTGGCCTTGTGGTGCTTACCGTGGGAGAACTTCCACGAGAAGTAAGGCACAAACCAGTACGAGTGAAGGACCCAGCCGACAGTGTCATTGACCCAGGTGTAGTCGGAAAAGGCAGAGTGACCACACTCGTGGGCCAAGACCCACAAACCCGTGCCGAAAAGACCCTGGACGTACGTGTAAAAAGCCCACGCAGCGAAACGGAGCCCCGAGTAAGGCAAAAGGTGGATGTAGTTCTGTGCAACGTACCCAAAAGCAGTCATACACGCAATGTCTCTAAAGACATACCACATGGACTCAGCGAGACGTCTCTCGTAGCAGTGGGAGGGAATGGCCCTGAGGATATCCTTGATGGAGTAGTCTGGAGCCTCAAAGGTGTTACCATAGGTGTCGATGGCGGTGGCCTTCAGGGAGAAGGAAGCCACGTTTCCCTTTTTGGAAACGGAGGCAGAACCGAAGGAGGCGCCCAGAGTGGACGCTAACGTACTGGACATTTTTGGAAAGAGTGAATTCGAAAAAATCGGATATTAGAAAATGCGTGGGCAGCGCGGACATATATAGTGAGGAAAAAGAAATGCAAACCGTTTGGTCCCACGCAGTAAAAAAGAAGAGTACAAGCAGGACGCCACAGAATACAGGCACGGCTGGGGGAAAAGATTGTTCTTTTAGGGGAGGGTTTAAATTCGGTTGAATGGAGGCGTTCGAGGGGTTTGTTATTTTTGATGTTTAGGGGCCCCACACCTCTCTTAACCGGATGCGCCAACGGTGTCTCCTACCTAAGGCATTATTTCTGGAAAGCAGGAACCTGAAACGAAAGCCAAAAACCACTTTTCCTCCACCCCCCTATTGCTGTTTCAGATTCAAACCGTTGTGGCAGATCGGTGGCTTCTTTCCGTATCAGGGTATCTGTACCTGCTTGGCAGCCCATGTGCGAATGAGCCGCTGACAGTATAACAAAGGGCCATTTACGGAATGCTTTATTGGTGGAAAATCACGAGGATCAGCGCCAGGGTCTGGTTTTTGCAAAATCAAGTTATCTATAAAATCGGCACACCTTCGAAACAGCCGTGGTGGCTGGAACCTGGCGCCTCGTTGATCTACTGAGGGGAGGGTGGAATGAAATTTCACCGTGACTGTGAAACCTGAGCGACATAGTTGAAATTGTACGAAGATAAATAAGGTTGATGGGATTGTCAGGGTGACAGGACCTAGACGATGCATGAAGGCACAGGCTTCTACGCTGATTTCAGGTTTCTTGGATTTCAAGGCTGGAATATTGTATAGAGGGGTTCATGTAAAACGGCTAAATCTGAAGAGTTCGCTTGGCACGGCCGCCTGGCCTGTACTATGGGCGTTGAAGACTTTTCTTTTTCACCTCTGCAAGAGAAGTCAACGCACTTGAGTAGCACATGCTCCGATGAGATGCCGGCCGAGTGAAAATTCTTTTTGTGGACGGTGAGATTTTCGGGTTTTCTGATACCACTTAAACTTTTGGAGTTGCCTGCTGCAATTGGACTTTCCTATTTGTCACAGGTATACTTACTCCATCTGTCGTTTTCCCAAAAATGGACCTTCACATTGAAACGCATCAACGTATCAAATTGAAGTTGGCTGCACTGTGTACAGGAGCGCTTTTTCATGCACCTCTCTTATCCGGATTTTGCACCCAATAATCTGATCCTCGAGGCCAACGAAGTCCCATGCGGCTCAATGTTGGGACCTGAATCCGCAACGGTGGGTTCCAGCCGATACTATTAGGATTCGTTTAGGAATGTCCTGATTTTTTCGGACGTTGCAGATTTCCCATTGTTCCCGGTTATGTCCGCATTGGGAATTGTCGGAACGGTACACGTCGCCATCGACAAGGCTTTGAATTTTCAGGCACCTCACCTGGCAACGAAGAGCAGCACTATCAATTCGATCGGGGGAGGTTTTGAACGATTGGGTTATTGAAAATTGAATAATTTTTGATCAATTTAGGTTTAAATAGGGGTGATCTTCTTCTGGGGTTGGGACTTTGGCATGGTGTTGGGTCTCTGAGGCGTTGGGCTGATTGCCTGATTCAGACGCAACTTTTCGTGATACGTTTCTCGATTGGGATATAGAGCTGTAGACGAGCTGTATGTTTATATTGAGGCTGTTCTCCTGAGAAGGTGTCAAGCAGATCGTGCTTCTTTTTGGCTTGATTAGATGGAATGCTGGTAACGTTGCTGTAATGAGATATGGAGCAATTGAGCTGCTGGAAATGGGATTTGTAAGTGAATTGTTGTCTTAATGTCTTGGAATAACGTTTCCTGCTCGGGGATTGGTTAAGCTTAAAGAAACTTTAATTCCAAGGAACACCACATTAAGCGAGCTACATTTGTCATCCTCACCAGCTAGAATCAATTGAATCCAATAAGTAATATCTTGTGGACTTTTTCACTAAGCAACGTTTAGTCTGGCCTCTTTTTCAGCTTGATTTGATATAGGCCCAACGGTCACTTCCCATATCCATAGACAGCCCATTTCCAGCATATCAACTATCCATCCACCGTTATTCCATCCTTTATTTTTCTTTTTTGACTGATTTCTCTTCATGAGAGTAAAAATTAGATCTATATAGAAACAACCTACAGGGAGATCTTATTATACTCAACTACTCGACACTCAGGTCAGTTTCCCGAACATCTTGCCGTGTTTCTCAACCCATCGGACATATCTGTCTGATGGTCTTCAACTGACTTATCAGAAGGGCGGAAGAATGGCACCCTCTTCCCTCATCGGTGCCTATATGTAATTTTCACCTTCTTCACAAACGCTCATCTTTTTAATGTAGCCCAGCTTCAGGATTATCTTCGTTATAGACAGATCTTGACCGAAAGCCCGAGGGAAGTCAGTTCTGGGAAAATATCAACGAACATATGCGTGATCCTAGGCTCAACGAACCACGAAACAAGCCAGTAACGAGGAACTTGTTGAACGTGTCAATGAGACTTACAGCCTTTCAGCTGAGGAACTTGGAATCTTTCGTGCTGTATCTTGCAAAGAGCCAAAATATTCAAATGTGTCTCTTGGGGCTTCCATACCGTTAAACAGCACTGGTGTCTCTATCACTAACATATACCAATTTTTCATCAAAAACCCATCTTCCATTACACTTCTTCTAATGGTGCCTCCAGACGTACGTTGCCTAAAATCAGTATACTGCCCCGCCGGCTGGAGGGCCTCCGTCCGGGACGTCCCGGGAAAGCCTAACCCATAATCCAGCCCTAAACTCCCCATCCAAGGTCATCAACTTGCTGAATTCCGCCAAAACGGACTTTTCCACGTTCTCCCAAAAGGAAGTCAGATTCCGTAAATTTCCTTCTATCTACCCCTCCATCCACAATCTATCTTCTATCGCTCCGCGACCGGATGCACGATGCACTGTACCCCAGAGACCCCAGATCGATCCCGGCCACGTCGGGGCGATTTGACAGGTTTTGCGGAAAATCAGCGACTTGTTGAATTTTAAAGCTTTTTATGTAAAAATTATGCTTTTTTTGTAATCCACATCAACTTTCACGATTCTCCAGCCTATGGGGCGGAAATCACAGGGCTCACGGCGCTCCGTTACCGCAGTCGCACACCGCCAATGAGTCACCCACGGCTTTTCAACACAAACATCAAAAAGAAAAAAAACGACTTATTCCACGAAAATCACCACGCCTTCAATGGCAGACCAGCCCCCTTTCAGAGTCAAAAAACCCAAAAGCGAACGACTTCTCCCGCGGTGACTCCCACCCTGAATTCGCCGGGGCGCGCATACTCCACAAGCGATAACAGAGCGTTGATTTTTTTTTTTTTTTTTTCACCAACCACCATGTCAGAGAAAATCGAAAAAAAGCCAATCAACTTCTCCAACATCCTTCTCGGAGCCGGTCTCAACATGGCCGAGGCCACCACGTTGGGCCAGCCTTTGGAGGTGGTGAAAACCACCATGGCTGCTAACAGAAACATCTCCCTTTTGCAGGCCACCAAGCTTGTTTGGTCCAGAGGCGGCGTCAAGGGTTTCTACCAGGGCTTGATTCCCTGGGCCTGGATCGAGGCCTCCACCAAGGGTGCCGTTTTGCTTTTCGTTTCTGCTGAGGCGGAGTACAGATTCAGAACCTTGGGTCTCAACTCGTTCCTTTCTGGTATGGGTGGAGGTGTCACTGGTGGTGTGGCCCAGGCGTACCTTACCATGGGTTTCTGCACGTGTATGAAGACTGTTGAAATCACCAGATCCAAGCAGGCTGCCGTGGCGGGTGCTCCTCAGCAGACCACTTTCCAGGTTTTCAAGGAGATCTTCAACAAAGAGGGTATCAGAGGTATCAACAAGGGTGTGAATGCCGTGGCCATCAGACAAATGACCAATTGGGGTTCTCGTTTCGGTTTGTCCCGTTTGGCCGAGGAGGGTATTCGTAACGTTACTGGTAAGGGTAAGGACGACAAGTTGAACGCTGTGGAGAAGATCGCTGCTTCTACTTTGGGTGGTGGTTTGTCTGCCTGGAACCAGCCTATCGAGGTTATCCGTGTTGAGATGCAATCCAAGACCAACGACCCCAACAGACCCAAGAACTTGGGTGTTATGAGTACCGCGAAGTACATTTACCTGAACAACGGTATCAAGGGTTTGTACAGAGGTGTGGCCCCACGTATCGGTTTGGGTGTGTGGCAGACGGTGTTCATGGTTGCCTTTGGTGATATCTTCAAGAAGATGTTGAACGCTGACGGCGGCCACTAGGTGGACGGTACAACGGCAGTCCATTATAAAACTATATATTCAATCATTACTGATACATTTGGAGGTAAGTGTAGCAATTATGATAATTGAGCTGAAAAGCTGTTAATGGAGATTTTGGCCTACAAGGTGCCACCGGGAAAGATATATTAATAAATATGCTGGATGCTGATTAACTGTGGGCGAGTTTACTGCTTGTGGGTCATGCCCCACTTGTCGTAGCAGTACAAGCCGGCAATGGTGAGGAGAACACCGTAGCTCTGGTATCCGACAAAGCTGAAGGAGCCCTCCCACACAAAGGCAAACATGATAACGACAATACGCTTCATGATGTTTGCAATGGAGTAGTTGATGGGTGAAATGGTGCCAAGAAGCTGGAATGCAAGAAGCGACTGTAAAAAGTGGGAGACACCGTTCAACACCACCAACGAAGCAAGCGAAAGTGATACCTGACTGAGCGAGAACACCTCATTGCGGAGCTCAGAAAGGATGTAGATGGGCATGGTGAATAGGAAACCAATGACGGAGCAGAAAAGCAAGATGGTCAACTTGTCGAGCTTCTTTTCTCCGCCAGCCTTGTATGACGGGAGAGACGTGGTCTCATCCTGACTCTTGACGGTCAAGCGCTGCTTGGCAAAGATGTTTTGGGAGACAAAGATCAACATGGAAACGAAAGCGTAGGCCAAGCCGGAGAAGTAGCCAGGGGCGGCGTTCAAGTTCTTGGGCTTGTAGCATGTGAGCATGATGCCAAAGATCAACGGAAGCAACGTGACGTAGGTGACGGTCCTGAACTTCGTGCGGAGAAGAACTCTGTAGATGAGAACCGTGGAAATAGGAGACAAGGACTTGATCGTGTGCACAAGAGACACTGGTATCATGGAGGTGGCCTTGTGACTGGTGATGTGACCCAAGAACTGGAAAATGCCCATGGGCAAAGTTGTGGCGATGATAAAGCTGTTGGGGGTGAGGAACTTGACCACAGAGCGGTCCAAAGCATGCAAATTAGGGATGGAGGCCTTGGGGAAATGAGAAGCCCACTGAGGCGACATGGAAAGCACGGAAAAGAGCGCCACGCAGAGGAACGCGTTCAACAAGAACTGAAACTGCGTCAACGTCACCGGGTACGAGAAGCGCAGGAGAATCGCCTTGGTGGAGTTGTTGCTGACGATGGAGAAACCGTACCACAAGGCACACAAGGACACCACCTTCACGTCGACTTCGGGAGCCCACGCGGCCCAGCCGGTTTTGGGAGCCACCTGGGCGTCTAGACTGACGGTGCTGGTGTTTGCCGAAAGGAAAAACCCGTCCCTTCTTTCCGCCACCGGGGTGGATGCGTTGGAGGCAGGTGGTGTGATCTGTTGATAGGAGGCCAACGGGCTTCTAAGAGCCTTTGGGTGATTTAGCTGGAAGATGTTGGTTGTGGAGGCATTTGGGTTTATCTGGGACGTTCTCTGTGGGTACGGGTATCTGTGGATATCCTCCACTGAATGGTTAACACTTAGCATTTTGGGTGGGACGTGGTGGATGTGATTTGGGATGGAATTTATGTTGAGGTGTCGATTTTGAGTTTATTTGGGTTTTGTGTTCTCAAGATCGGGATGGAAAGTGCTGCCTTTTAAAAAACCCCGTTTGTGCTATTCACGAAACGAGTTTTGCTAGGTGGTGACGCAGAGGAAAGAGTTGCTCTTTTATGCCTGGCTTTTTACGCATTTGTTTTGCGATGCAAGCCAGGCGAAGCAGGCGCTGGCCAACGTGTGCGCTGTGTGCAGGAAAATAATATCTGGAGACGATACGAGGTCGATGAGGTGATGAAATTGGGAAGGATTTTTTTCATTTTGTGGGATTTTGGAAAAGGGGTTTTGTGGTGGTCTCATTGAAAAAAGAAATTGCAGTTGTCGATGTTTTTCTCTTATATCTTTAAAAACGCAAGGTAGGGGCTGCTCTGAAACGCCGACCTTCCTCTTTTGATACTGCTTAAGCCGCTGAATTACGGGGTCCCGTTTCCAGCGTAAAAAGCTTAAAGTATATGGTACGGTTTACCTTTTTGCTATTTTTAGAAAAATTTCAGGGCTCAAGGTGGCCGCTTACGCGCTGAAAGTGTCACTGCTGCGGCTCTTCTTTTGACGTGTCGATCGCTGGAAAGTGGTTGTAAAGATGTGCTTTTCTTTTTTGGAATTTACCTTTTTCCTCCGCTAGGCTCGGGCACGGCTGCTTGCTCCAAAGCCTCTTTTGTTTATCTTTGAAATTCATCTTTTTTTTTGCCAATCGGCTTAGAAAGCGGTCAGCGTAATGCCGCCCGACTTATTCTCATCCCACTGGATCGGGAAAATGTAGAATCAGGGGCCAGCAGGGGGCATGGCTGCAAATGTGGCTCTTTGTTCGTGATATTTGTGATCGTTACTTTTTGGAAATAAAGTTAGCTGGCAGGTTTCCAAGCTTATTGTCTAAATTGACGCCTATTGTTCGGATTTGCAAGCAGCAGCCAGCACTGCGGCTGTTTGGATGTTACACTCTTCATTGTGGATAAGACAATGAGATTTGGATTTTGACGATCGGCCAGGAACGGGGAGTCAGAGGAAGGGTGTCAGGGAGGATATTTTAGAAATTGCTTTGGTGGGAGGAATATGAAGATGGACATTGGTAGGCAGATTGGTGAGCCAGGGTGCTATGGTCTCGTGACACTTAAATGAGGCGGTGGACTGGAATGTGCTTATTCCTTCCTGATGAGAATCCTTCTTTTTCTTATCGTGTAGCCCCTTTGTGCTTCAATGGGCGTAGATAGAGACACTGCTTTTGGGCCTACACCTGTCATACTATGCCCGATAGAGTAGAAGAAGAGATAAGTGGTAGAATAGCAACCTTTGCAAATTCTCCATTGTTCCTCTATCAATTGAACGATTGCCTCTCGTGGAAACGTAAATAGCCTCGGCATCAGTATATTGCAACTTGTTAATACCATCAAGCAGCGAGGTATGAATGTCCAACTAGAGCACACCACCCATCAATTACCAGCTATCAGTCAAAATTCAACATTTCATAAATCCATGTTCAGTTTTCTCATCCCATTGGCCAGTAAATCCTCAACACCTCCCTGATCACACCAAAGTGGTCCGCATCTGAGACAACCGCCCACTCCAAAATGGCAAAGAATTAAAAATCACCTTCAATTTGAAACAAAACCCGAGATTCAAAAATCCCCATTTCCAAAAATCCCCCGTCCAACGTCCCATCTCCATAATCCCTCTTCATTGGCTCGTGAAAAGCTTATCGGTGTTGATGCACTCCATCAAAAACGCCAGCATCCACCTACCCAAATCCACACAAAATCCACAAAAGTAATACTTTCAAAACTCCAAAATCCTTCTAAACCCTTCAGTGTCCCCAAAAATCCATACACCTTGACCCAACCCTCCCCAATCCAGCCGTTATCCATCCTCCTACTTCTTCTGTCCTGCAGATCGCTGCGATCCGATAGCTCCAACTACTCTTATCCGTGAAATGCTAGCCACTTTAGCCGCCTTTGTGGCCAAGCAGGCGGTTGTCGAAGGTGCAAAAGTGCTTCTAGGAAGGGAGATCCCCGATGAAGACGAAATTCCCGATGTCACGACGCCCGACCCCGAGGAAGATGCCGATCCGGTAACAGAGGAGATGTTTTCGCTGTGGGCGCTATTCATCCTTCTATTTCTTCTATGCCTGGCGTTGTGGCTGTCTTACTACCTTCAGCAAAGAAGGATCAAGGCCATTCACGAAACGGTCTTGTCGATTTTCTACGGAATGGTGGTGGGGTTGATTATTAGAGTCGCTCCCGGGCACTATATCCAAGATGCCGTGAAGTTCAAGTCCGGCTACTTCTTTAACATCCTTTTGCCGCCCATTATCCTCAATTCGGGCTATGAACTACATCAGGCAAATTTTTTCCGAAACATCGGCTCCATCTTGACCTTCGCTATCCCTGGAACGTTTATATCTGCCTTGGTTCTTGGCGTGATCTTGTACATTTGGACAGCATTGGGCGTGGACGGCGTCAGGCTTGAGTTTGTTGATACTTTGGCCGTGGGCGCTACCTTATCGGCTACTGATCCCGTCACAATTTTGTCGATTTTCAATGCCTACAAGGTGGACCCTAAGCTTTACACGATCATTTTCGGCGAGTCGCTTTTGAACGACGCCATTTCCATTGTCATGTTCGAAACGTGTCAGAAGTTTCACGGCAAGAAAGTCACGTTCTCCTCGTTCTTCGAAGGTGTGGCCTTGTTCTTGATGACATTCACCATATCCACTTTCATTGGCATTGCCATCGGTATTATCGTCGCCTTGATCTTGAAACACTCCCACATCCGCCGCTACCCGCAAATCGAAACATGCTTGGTTTTGCTTTTCGCCTACCAGTCGTATTTCTTCTCGAACGGTGCTCACATGTCCGGTATTGTCTCGTTGCTTTTCTGCGGTATCACTTTGAAACACTACGCCTACTTCAACATGTCGAGACGCACGCAAATCGCCACAAAGTACATTTTCCAGTTCCTTGCCCAGCTATCAGAGAACTTCATCTTCATTTACTTGGGCTTGTCGTTGTTCACTGAGGTTGAGTTGGTGTTCAAGCCCTTGTTGATTATCGTCACCTTCATCTCGATCTGTATCGCCAGATGGTGCGCTGTGTTCCCTCTCTCGAGACTCTTGAACTTCTTGTACCGCTCAAGATTCGAGCGTTTCAGCAGAAACACCGTCATGTCTGGCGGAATCCTGTCGCAGTCCCAACCCGAGGATATCAGCCATTCTTACCAAATGATGATTTTCTGGGCCGGCTTGAGAGGAGCTGTCGGTGTGGCATTGGCTTTGGGTATTCAGGGTGAGGCTAAATGGGCCCTTCTAGCCACAGTCTTGGTGGTGGTGGTGCTTACTGTCATCTTTTTCGGAGGCACTACCGCTTCTATGCTCGAGATCTTGGGCATCAAGGTCGGATGCGTCGAGGAAAACGATTCAGACGACGAGTTCGATATTGAAGCTCCTCGTGTGACCCTTGATTCAACCACAAACGTGAATCTCATGGGCAGCAGACGCTATGGAAACGGCACATACTCAGACACCAACACCAGCACAAACTACAGAAACACAAGCAACACCAGTCTCCCGTACATCAAGGGATCGAGCCATAGCTCGCGGAATAACTCCAACCCAGAACTACCCACCCTTGACGATGATTTGAATGGTAGTGATGCTGACGATGTTTTCAATGCTGGTACTAGAAACCCCGATACTGCTCATGCCACTACCGCTGCAATTGCTCAGCAACAGACGAACGGACTCTTGGGTGCTTTCCTCAGTGCCGAGGAGCACGCCAAGTGGTTTACAAAATTCGACGAAGAGGTGTTGAAGCCGGTGCTTCTTGACAAATCGCCAGGCCAACGTGACAACGACGAATCAAACGTATAACCCTCAACGTCATTTCAAAATACAACTCACCAAAATATACATGTTATTAAATTAGTAATACAAATCAGAAGACTCCTTTTCCTTCTGCTGCTGGGCGATCGAGGCGTCAATGACCCACTTGGCGAGCTTGAACGCACGCGACGATAACAGCAAATCGTTGAGCTTGTAGTTGTACTTGACGCAAAGCTGGAAAAACTCCTGAATCGTCAAGTCGTGCAAGAGAGCCACAAGGTGGTGCTTGGTGGCTTGCTCGTTTTCTCTTTGTTCCGCTGTGAGGTATATCGATGCTGGCAAAATGTCAGTATAATTGGCGCATGCTCTGATGGGTCTCTCCAAAAGATTCAACACCTCACTGATGTGGGCGCCGGTGACGGTGTTGTTGCGATCCTCCTCCACAGCATGGATCAAAATGCCCAGAAGGGCGATGACGGCATTGCCGTAGTTCACTGGGTTCACCACCCGCGACTCAGTGTCTTTTTTAAGGGTGATTCTGAAGAAAACACCAATGCTAGAGTCAAGCAACTCGTTGCGATACTCGGTGTAGTACTTCTGGAGCAAAGCAAGCTTGTTGGTGACTGTTTGAGGTCTCGGTCTGGACGCTTGGGGGTTGAGGTAACCAGACAAGAACTTCTGCGCGGGAACGATGATTTGAGCCACAACAAGCTTGCCCAAAGAATGCTTTTCGAGTCTGGTGATGAAGGATGACTTGGCCGCAGGCTCTTCGTACCGCCTGAGAGGACTGGATGAAGCATCAACCATCGGCTGAGTAGTGTCAGCACTAGCATTGAAGGAATTACCGAAAAGGAACGAGTCCTTGTTTTCTTCTATAGTTTCCTCTGGCTTGACAGGCTGGCTGCCTCTAAGGGCGTTCATGTCCGACTGAGATCTGTAGTTGACTCTGGATGACGTTTCCTTGATCACCAAGGCACACTCGTCAAGGATAGCAGGCCAAACAAAGCCGGCCACGGAATGAGCGCTGTAGATGTCTTTTCTTCTCTTGACGCCCTCTGGGTCGTTGGTGGTGGCGATGTAGGCCAATTCCTGGAATGCGGTCAATCTAGCGATCTGGGTTTCAGGTTCAACGTCACGGAGACACAGAAGAAGCGAGCTCACAGGGTCTTCGCTGTAGCTGCTGATTGGCTTCTTTCCGTCCAAGCATCCAATGGTGGAGTAGGTGTCGTACACGTGGTTCACGACTTCCCAAAGGAAAAACACAACAAACGACACAAACGACACATTGAAAAGGGTACGGATGCCAATGTGGAACCGGGGCACCGACAGGTCCAAGCCAAGCACGGCAAACACCATCCAGTTGATTTTGTAAATAACCAGGCGAATTACCCAGTAGACCACTGGTGATGAGATCAAAGTCACCGAGTTGAAAAGCACAGCATGACCCACAAGCGCAGGTGCTTTAGAAAATAACACCAGGTCTGGCTTAACGTGATTCACGCCGTACCTGAACAGAAGCCTGTTCCGCTGAAACACAATGTGCTGAAGAGTGTAGGCCAATGCAACAAAGTAAGCATGGAACCAGAAGAACACCCACTCGTCATTGATGGCCGGTCTTTTCCGGAACTCCTTCGCCACCACACTGTACTTAGACCACAAGGGCAATTGTGCCATGAAAAGACCATACAAAACAAAAGCAGACGCCGTATAGTAGGCCAAACTAATAAGGTATCGACGACTGAAAACGCTTCTAGCCAACTGCCGAGCCAATGTTTTGTTGGTTGTGTAAGAAACAGTGGAATTGCCGTTTCGGCAAATTTTGACAAGGTAAAGTCCACCATAGATCAAGGGAGCTCGGAAGGTAAGCGTGTAAACTATGTTTCTGAAGATGCTCATGTATGGAAAGGCCAAAATGGCGCTGGCGGCGAGGGCCAAAAGAAACGAAATTTTGTTCCAGTAGCGTAATCGTTTTTCATAGACTTTGCTGAAGTAGTACTGGTACGAATTCACCCGCTTAGGCGGGGCTTTTATTGAACCAGACATGTTGATGAAGATATTAGGGCAGTGAGGGAAGTAGTATGGTGGGATTATATACAGGAAACACAGGTAGATTCACTATAATTTCACTATTATCTACATGTGCCAGCTCCTTCGTTTGTGTTTTCGGCTTTGCCGCTATGTACATTATTCCCCTTCTCTTCCTCATGCATCCTTGTTGAGCTCCGCATGGGCATCGCGACGCAACTTCTCGTTCTCTCCACTCAAGGTGTCTCTGACAGTTTGGAGACCTGGCTGGCCGTCGATCTCGCCAAATGCGGCATCCTTGACAGCACGCTCGTTGGTCTTGGTGTTGGCGTAAACATTACTGTAGCCAAAGAGCTTGTCCTCGACCAAGTGCTCGTTGCTCTCGAACTGGCCAACCTTCACTTCGAAGGCCTCACGGATGGCCTCGCTCAACTCCTCCTCGGTAGTGATGAAGCTTCCAGCAGCGTGGTACAACTCCAAGAGCTCGGTGGCACGGGCCTCCTGAACCTTCAATTCTTCCACTCTTCTGTTCAAGGCTCTCTGCTCCTCCTTGATGGCCTTCTCCTCAGGGGTCCTCTGTCTCATGATTGGGCCCTTAAGGTAAGAGTCGATGGTGGGCAAGGTCAACTTGGTGGCCTCGCTGTCCTCGTGCTGCTTGTCTTCAGCCTTGTGCTGCTCCTCCAACTCGTGCTTTCTGGCCTTGAGCTGTTCTAGCTTCTCCAAACGCTTGGCCTCCGTCAAGTAGGCATCACGCAAATGCTCTTTTCTGATCTGGTCTCTCTTGTAAGCCCATAATGCGTCGCCTTCTAGCTTACTGACGTCCACATTGGGTTCTCTCTCGACTCTTTTGCGAATAAGCTCCTCAACAGGAACAATTTTCTTGGGTTTAGGCACACGAGAAACACGACGGCCGTCCACCTTTGGTGGTGTGACGCCCTTGGCGTAACCCTGTTCTAGTTTAGCCTCTTTCTCCTTCACGTAGTCTGGAGGTGGCATGATGGGGTTCTTGAAAATGGGACGCAACTTGGGCAATATACCCGACTTGCCGCCGTATTTGAGCGTGCCTTTGCCCAAAGCCAAAGATGTAGGATGCATGGTATTAGGTGGTTAGGCTTGGTGATGTTCGAATCGTATTGAGAAAACTTTTGTATGGAGGGCGTGCGCATACCACTACTCTCTGCCCCAGGTCTCATAGACTGCTGTCAGTGGAGCCTTTCCGATTTTTTTGTTGCCCACTTGATCTTCAAATAATTTGAAAAGTAGCAATTTTTTATCTTCTTCCGCTAAGGTGGCGTTTTCTTGGTAATATTCGATTAGCCTGCGTGGTGTCTGGAAATGGGCCTGGATCACCACTGCTTTTTCTAGTGAGATACCTCGCACCAGCATAAGCATGAGGATGAACATTTCCTTCACAGTCATCATATCGGATTTTGAAAGAACGGCTTGATATGTTGGAAAAGTGTGAACACATTCGTATTTCGTCGGTCTTTTTTCGAAGTTTTTCCGAAAGTCTTGTAGGATCTCGGAGTATTCAGCTTGGTTCTCCACAGATAACGGTCTGAGCACTAATAGGCGGGTTTTGGCGTACCGATTTTTGAGGATATTGGTCATTGCAACGACCCAATCGACAATATCGTCGGACTTTCTGAAACGCTCGAAGTATAAATTAGACACCGTGATCACCATCGAGATGGCGGTTTGAATGGCATTTTTCATTTCCAAGATGCGGTCCATATCGCAAAGGCCACCTTCCTCCACAACGTAGTAGACATTGTTGAGCGCTGATTTTTGAAGACGATTTTTCTGTTCCACAAAACGGCCGTCCTTGATGGACATGGCCAAATCGTCGATTCTCTTACGCTCACAGACGTAGTTGAGGACGGCTTCCTTCTTGGTATGCTTATTTCGAGCGATCCACAAGATATCACCGACGGAAAGGGCTCTCACGTCACAGGATATATTATGGTTGGCCACACGTTTCTGGAAGAAATCTCGTTCTCCCTGGGAACGCATCTCTCGTGTGTCAAAGAGAACAGCCACCTCGAAATCCTCCGGGTTCCATATATCGTAGGGGACACCATCGAACACTTTTTTGGCAGTGTCGTGAGCTTTTCTTCGTAGCGGACTAGACGAAGGCTCGAAAAAGAGCTGTGTCAGATCAGGCGTGACCCTGACTCCGTTATCAAAGCTCAAATCCACCGTTGGAGCCGGTGAAGAGTGGATGTTCTCCTGCTGCATGATCACCCGAGCCATTGCGACGCCAGTTTCCGTCAAAATATAAAGTTTAGGAGCTCTTCCCACACATTCCACCAATTCTCGGTTCAAAAGCGTTTTCACGCCGTCCCAGGCAGAATAGAAGTCTCGAGCAGCAGGATTGGCGGTGAATGAAGAATCACAGTATTCTGAGGCACTAGCGATGATGTCTTCCTTTCGTAGGCCTTTTTGGGATCCGTTGTTTTTATGCAATGCTATGAGGATCGCCCAGGAGCCCGAGCGTCGTTTGGGCACCCACAGGCTTCTTCGTTTGGGTTTCTTCTTTGTGGTTTCGTCGTCGATCTCATGAGCTCTTTTCCCGCCTTCTCTCTCCTCCAAGAACGACGAAAATCCTTCCGGAAAGTCCACACCCTCCTCCTGGCAGTGCTTTTTCAATTTGCCACACAAAAACTCAAACGTCTTCTGACCCACACAACTAATCTGTCGTAGCTGTTTCCCATTTTCAATAGGATCCGGATGACTTTTCACCTTGTCATGTGCCTTGCTGTAAGCGAACCCGAGCTTCAGGCCCTTTTTGGTAAGCTCAGCCGCCTGGACCTCGAGCCATCCCGCAAATAGCAGATTGAGGTCTAGAGAAGCCATAGTGTTGATACTGGTCTGCACGCGCGTTACCCCAGATGATGAGGTAGGACGTGAAAAACAACAAAGAGACGGGTTTGGCAATTTAGTGGGAGAGGTGGAAGAAATGGATCTGGATTGGATCAGACTGTATGGGTTTTGGCTGACGGTGTAATTTGTCGTTTGGCTTGTGATATGGTGTATACGGTTTAGCTTATGGTGGAGAGTAGCCAGTGGTGTTTTTCAAGGTGAAGTGGGTATTTCCATTCGGATGGATGTTCTTGTTTTAAATGCGTTTTCAATTAAGATGTTTGACTGATTTCTGAAAATTTGTACCTTTTGCATTCTAATAACATTCGATGATTTGACATGCAAGGTGAGAAATGGCTGCGAAACACAGAACGCCCCACTAATGATTAGGAGAACGATAACATGAGTGCAAGATTAATAATAAATGATAGCAAACAAACAATCTGTTTTTGGTGAAGAAAACAACTGCCCTCCTTGAAGAGCCCAAACCATTGTCTAGTATCAAAATGGACGTCCGTTCCTCCCAATTGACCAGTCTTTCACTAGTACGCTACATCACCTAACAAGCGTTAAATAGACAACAACAGGCAAACTGAAGAACATCAAGTACCCAATATGCTGCACCAAGTTCAAAAACGTTTTAACAAAATCAAAAAACGCAATATATTGTTTGACCACCATCAGGCTCTTCCTACTACTCATTTGCAACCGTTCTGCCTGCACGCCATCGCAAATACAACATCTTCTTCTGATGCCTCCATCACTGGGTGCCAATTGGCGACTGCAGCTACCTCGTGGAAAGCGGCGTCTTGATTTTGACGACGAGCCTACAAAGGACAAAAAAAGGGAGGTCAAACCGCCAAGCAAGTCCCAGCCAAACATCACCATCAACAACACAAATACACCTTCAAGTTCAGGAAGTCAGAGCAGACAACACGACAGAGCTCCACTAAGCAAATCATCTACTTCACAAAAAGACCAGAAAAACGACGGGCCTCGACTGGGTCTCAATACAGAGGTTCACCCTCTTTTGAGAGACCTAGCTGCTGTTCCTCAGGCCCAAGGTGGACCCAAAAAGCCACGAAGCATCTTTGACCCCGCGTCACTCAATCCTTACTTAAACCAAACTGCTGCCGGAGCTCTGACCCATAGACCCAGGCCGCTTTCGCTCAATCCACAGGGAAAGTACGTCGCACAAGGTGACCAGCTACGAGAGAAGCTCAAGAAAGAAGTAGCAGAGGAGAAGCGGAAAAACGAACTAGCCAGCAAGAACCTTCTCCCTGACGAAAATATCGGTGAACAGCTATACAAGCCCCAATGGCCTCCGTTGATCGAATCGTGGGATAGACCGTTTCTCCAGAAGAGGCTGTACGACGAGTTCAAGGGCGAGTTTGTTTACGATTCCGAAGAGGCGCCTGTTTCCATCTATATCCAGCATCCTGTCCCTGTGTACGTGAACCGGACAGAGGTGGAGCTGGCGTTGCATCTTACGAAGAAGGAAATGAAGAGGAAGAGAAGAAACGAAAGACTAGCCAGGCACAAGGAGAAGCAAGACCGTATCAAGCTTGGTCTAGACCCACCTCCGCCTCCAAAAGTGAAGCTTTCGAACTTGATGAATGTGCTCACCAACGAGGCCATCAAGGACCCCACTGGAGTCGAGATGAAGGTGCGACAGCAAGTCGAAGAGAGACATCGTCAGCACATGAAAGTCAACGAAGAAAGACAATTGACGCAGGAACAACGCCACGAAAAGATACACCAGAGGCACGAGCGGGACTTGAGCCGAGGGGTCTTCACCACGGTGTATCGAGTCGACAAGATGGACTCCAAACAGCAGTACAAGGTGGACATCAACGCAAAGCAGATGGAGCTCCACGGGATGGTTTTGTTCAATCCCCGCTTCAACTTGGTCATCGTCGAAGGAGGCGAAAAAGCAATCAAGTTCTATAGAAGACTCATGACTTCACGTATTGACTGGGATTCGCAGCCAAACGGATCTCCGTGCGAAGTGGTCTGGGAGGGTCAATTGCGCCACCTCTCCTTTAAAAAATGGTCACGCATGTACACGTCGTCCGACGAGGAGGCCACAACGTTGCTAGCCCGATTTGGAGTAGAAAACTACTGGCGTGAAGCAGCGACGGTATAAGGTATGGGCTTACACACACACACAAACACCCGTACACCTCCACACTAGCCCCACTGACCAACAGAACTTGCTCCACGCTCGGAGAGCTCACTAACTTCTTCCAAACAAAATGGGCGCAGAATACAAAATCTTTGGCAAGCCAGTGAAGCCTCATGTGGTATGTTGCAAATGCAATTGAGTCGGTTCCAGACAAAACTAACGTTAGCTTTCCCTTATCACCCTCGGTGCCGTTGTGGGCATAGCCGTGTGGCCAGGTCAAAAGAAGGCCAAGCAGGAGGTTGTGGACCAGACTACCAAGGGTCCCAAGCCTGGCGACAAAGACGAGGAGTTCGATTTCCAGAAGATCATCAAGTATGTATTGCAATTATGGCGCAATTGGCCGTTACTAACCGCAGCGATTTCACCAAGGATGAGAAATAGTCCGTGTATAACAATGAACATTGCACAAGAGAGCTTATGGGACAAGAGTCGATTGACTGAAATGTAGAGTTGACAGTTGACATGAAGGGGCCGACGAGATTGATACTGGGTACGTGGGTGTGTTGATGAATCAGACTGGTGTGAGCGGATAAGCCGGACCAGTTTGGAGACACATTTTAAAGTGGAGCTAAACTTTAATTACGAGCAGGGCCCGTAGTGCTTGCATTGGGCTTATGAAACACTATGAGCAAGCAAAGCTGGGTGGACAATTGACTGGACTAATAAGCATGGAGTACTTCAAAGGAGTCCAATAAGCGTGTTAGTTTTGGAATTGTGGAAATCGTGAGTCTAGCTGTGTTCTTTGACAGTCTGTGACTGAGTTGTTGGCAAAGTTGATGTGCAAGGTGCAAAGGGATTGTATCGGAAAGCAAGTAAATAAGTTAGAGAGCTGGATCTATACAGCTTAAAAGATTCTTGAAATGTAAGACCAAACAATTAAGCATGCAAGATCTTGGTCTCCACAGCTTATTATACCTATGCACGTCGGCTATACCAAGCAACAGTGAAAGTCCAGGAACGTGGATTCATGAATCATTTTTCGAATATCCCGCTAGCTCTACAGATTGCGATACTGAGCAATCGGCAATTATTGCCAAAACGACTTTCATTCCCCTGGGGTCCCTGCCCATTCTATACTTACACTGTCCAGAAACGTCGAGCACTTACAACTTCTGTTTCTGAGGGGGCACCATCACCACTCTTCCAACCACTTCTCCACGCTCCAATTTTTCCATCCATTGAGGTAACTCCTCCATAGGAGCCTCCTTGACAACAGGGTTCAACAAGCCCCGCGAGATCCAGTCAAAGATCTCCAACTGCTCGGCAGACGTGCCTCCGAAATTGTAGTGGATAGTCACGTCACGTCTCGAGAGATCGTAGTTAGGCAACATCAACTTCGAGTTGCCCATGCCCACCACGACAATGTGTCCGTACATGCCGACATACTCAGCACACTCAGCTGCGGTAGCCTGGTATCCGACAAAGTCGAAACAGACATCAAACGTCTCAACACCGCCTAATTCTTCGGTATCCGTGTAGAATTCGTGAGCGCCGGAGTCCAAGGCGAGTTTTTCATTCGAGCCCTTCTTGTCGATACACACAATGTGGCAGCCGTAGTTTCTCAAGACCTGAAGGGCATTGAGACCCAATCCGCCAGCACCAAATACCAACACCTTAGCTGTAGGCGTGAGCACATGGCGAACCTTCTTGATGGCGTGGAACGGTGTCAAAATGGCATCAGAGGCCAGTGCCGCCTGGGCAAAGGACACGTTATCAGGGATCGGGAGCAAACAGCGCAACTGCTTGATGACAAGGTATTCCTGGAAGCCACCGTCACTCATGATACCGTAGCCACCAGTAGCGTTGGGACACTGGTTGTCCTTACCGGTACGACAGTTAGGGCACATACCACAAGCCATTCCGATCAACAAGGCGTATCTGGCGCCGATTTCGAAACCCAGATCCTCGAGAGCCAGGCCCACCTCGGCAATAGTACCACAGACCTCGTGGCCCATCACCATACGGTCCATTGGAGGAGACTGGGCCATAAGGATATGGAGATCGGAGTGGCAGATTCCGGCAGCTGTGATCTTGAGCAACACCTCATTGGGTCCTGGCGTGGGAATGGGGCAATTATCCCAGCGCTGGATGGTTTTCTTCCCTCTTTCGAATCCGTAGCAGGTCTGTGTAGCTGGCATTGTGCGTTGGCGTTTTTCGAGGGGATGCTCCTTTTATATACTCGGCACCGGACATAGGATTTTGGCCCCCGCATTTCGCAACCGGGTTCGATGGACTTCAGAATCCGGGGTAAAAAAGGGCTTTTCTCGGGGTATTTTCGGAAATAACGAGATCTCTTGCTGTTTCCAGTATGGTGAGTGGAATTCGCCAGGGTAGGCCGGGCTCCCAACACGGTGATAGGAGATACCGGAAAAATGAGGTTTTCTCCGAGCATGGCCAAGAGGCTTGAGTTGTGGAGTGGAGATGTTGAAAATTTTCACAATGACGTCGGTCAAGTAGATGGTGTTAAGTGGATTTGAAGTAGTCTGAGGTTATGTCGAGTTTTATGCAGCTGGTTTAGTGCGTTCGATGGATCGTGGATCGTATTGTTCTCTAGGCTTAGTATGTAGCACAAAGTGAAAAGTTACAGAGGGCAGGTTTTTGTGAGATGGATTGGAAATATTATGGGCTTAGTCTGAGGAGGTGGAGTCAGGAATTAAGAAAATGTCAGGATAATATAAATGTGGGGGCTTGTGATGGAAATAAGTCTATAGCTCTGATCTCGGACTTGGAGTCTATAAGGAGTGGTCTGCAGGACCTCCAGTCTGACTTCTTTGAAGGTGGAGGAAGTGGAGCCAGCAGGTTACTAAAAATTGGGTTTTCTGTATCGTTGCTTTCAGAACGAGCTTAATGGTTTTGACCTTCAGTTCATTGTCGGGAATCCAAAGACATGGCCTGAAGTGAGGTGAGAAGGAATGCAAGGTTGGCGATGGAGAAACAGACCCAGTTACCAGAATTGAATTTGATATGAACGTACCTTTCTGAGTCATTATAAACTGGATTCAGTAGCTCAGATGCTGCTTTATTGTGGGTATATTACGAAAAATCGTCAAACACCGTAATAGCGATGGTGAGGGTATCAATTTTGCAACCGTGTAGAAATTTCAATGAGGCTTGTTGTAGAGATCCATCAAGAACTCATCAATTTGAACGCTGAAAAGTGGTCAAGACAATGACGTAGTTTCTACCTTCTGTGCTGATAACGGAAATGCTTTAGCGTCCTGACAACTTATGAGTATGTGTTGACCATCAACCTACAAGGGAGGGACTACCGCAGGCATTTTCCATTGTACTTAGCGACCAATGTGAGGGCGCTGTTTTGTGGAACCACATTCTGAAAAACTCGTCTAGCGATGGATCGTTAACTTAAAGGCCATGTAGCTTTTCTCGAGGGCTTAAGTGTTCGAGGAATCATTGAAATATGCCCTGAATTTGGTCACTTAAAGCGTTGTCTCAGAGTTCGTGGATACATATCCCGTTGGTCGGTGCCGTATCACGATATGGACAAGAATTACACGATGTTTTCATCAAACCCTACTATAGAACCCTGAGTTAAATCACATCTCATCCCTGAGACACCCAGGGAGGGGAATAGATGACCGTTGACGGGTTACATACATCACCACAATGTCCAACCCCGACTAGTTGATAATTTCCTTTTTCAAGTAATTACTGTTTGGTAGCCGTGTCTGCCATCTTTACACATTTCTCAAATCTAAACAACTTCCTGTTTTGATGAACCCCGTGTCTCAACTGTACCTCCAATACACTTTATCAGATACGAGCCACGGGCTTCGAAGATCCAAATGAAGAAATCACGTTCAGCGACATTCCGCAAGCAAGCATAGACAAACGCTGCAAACAGAGCAAAACGGGTCCTTCACCGAATCAATTATCTTGCCCAAACAGGCAAATCGTCAACACGTCCACGAACACGTCTGGGCGTCGCGTTCACCGCGTTGCACGGATATTCGAGAAAACAGAAAATAAAGGTGAATTTTTTGAACTTAAATAAAGCTCGAAAGTAACTGACCACGAGAATCTCCTGAAAATTTGAAAATCAGCGGTTTTGGGACACTCGGGACGCATCGTATTGTTTGTTGATGTCTTATCTGACACAGGACGTTTTGCACCCAGGCAGGACACACAAACAACCTGTGTCCAACTTCACTCCGATCCGGAGCCGCCACAGACTGATAAGGCAAGCGACATTTCACCCTGAAAGTGAACAAAGAAGATGTGGAATTCCCATGATCTGTGGTAGTGGTGGACTTTTGAAGGTGGGATCAAAAGTGTACTTGGATTAGCTTAAGAAGGGGATCTATAGTCAACGGGGCAATCTGGAAAAAGGTTATTGGTCAGAAATGCGTTTAGAGGTCTTCCCCGTCTTTCAGAGCTCTCATGACGCCTTAGACGTGTCAGTCGAAGCATGTTTACAATAGTACGATGCACTTTGCAGCCATTTGTCAGCCACAGTAGGGGCCAATATTTTCAAAACCTCTTGATTATTCCAACTTACAATTAAACAAACTTCAATAAATCCTTCACGATTTCATGAAAATCTCTTTTCTTTTTCACCCCTAGCCCTACTTTCTGCCAATGACAGGGATGGCCGAGTGGGACTCACGTCTATTGTCGCGCGACACGGGTTTGTTTTGATGGGAGACAAATTTTTCTGTGCACACGCGTACTATATATTCTCACCTTCTGCTCCCAAAAACACAGCGTCTTTTTTTGACTCATCCACATATTTAAACATGTACGTCTACAAGAGAGACGGACACAAGGAGCCCGTGCGCTTCGACAAGATCACCGCCAGGGTCCAGAGGTTGTGCTACGGCTTGGACACCGAACATGTTGATGCTGTTGCCATCACCCAGAGAGTCATTTCGGGTGTGTACCAGGGTGTCAACACCATCGAGTTGGACAACTTGGCTGCCGAGACCGCCGCCTACATGACCACCATCCACCCGGACTACGCCATTTTGGCCGCCAGAATCGCCGTCCTGAACTTGCACAAGCAGACCACCAAGCAGTTCTCCCAGGTGGCCAAGATCTTGTGGGAATACGTCAACCCCAAGACTGACTTGCACTCGCCTATGATCTCCAAGGAGACCTACGACATCATCTGTGAGAACGAGAACGAGTTGAACTCCGCCATTGTCTACGACAGAGACTTCAACTACAACTACTTTGGTTTCAAGACCTTGGAGCGTTCTTACTTGCTCAGAGTCAACGGCAAGGTGGCCGAGAGACCACAGCACTTGCTCATGAGAGTTGCCATTGGTATTCACGGCAGAGACATTGAGCGTGTCATTGAGACCTACAACATGATGTCCCAGAGATACTTCACTCACGGCTCTCCAACCTTGTTCAACGCTGGTACCCCTAGCCCACAGATGTCGTCTTGTTTCCTTGTCGCCATGAAGGAGGACTCCATCGACGGTATCTACGATACTTTGAAGACCTGTGCCTTGATCTCCAAGAGTGCCGGTGGTATCGGTTTGCACATCCACAACATTAGAGGTACTGGCGCCTACATTGCTGGTACTAACGGTACCTCCAACGGTATCATCCCCATGGTCCGTGTGTTCAACAACACTGCCCGTTACGTCGACCAGGGTGGTAACAAGAGACCAGGTGCTTTCGCCCTTTACTTGGAGCCATGGCACTCGGACATCTTTGACTTCATTGACATCAGAAAGAACCACGGTAAGGAAGAGATCAGAGCTAGAGACTTGTTCCCTGCCCTTTGGATTCCAGACTTGTTCATGAAGAGAGTCGAGCTGAACGGCGACTGGACCTTGTTCTCCCCTAACGAGGCCCCAGGCTTGGCTGACTGCTACGGTGACGAGTTCGTCGAGTTGTACGAGAGATACGAGAGAGAGGGTCGTGGTAGATCCACCATCAAGGCCCAGAAGCTTTGGTACTCTATCTTGGAGGCTCAGACTGAGACTGGTACTCCATTCATGTTGTACAAGGATGCCTGTAACGAGAAGACCAACCAGAAGAACTTGGGTATCATCAAGTCCTCTAACTTGTGTTGCGAGATTGTCGAGTACTCCTCTCCTGAGGAGGTTGCCGTGTGTAACTTGGCCTCGATTGCCTTGCCATCTTTCGTCTCCAAGGACGCCAACTCTTGCTGGTACGACTTTGACAAGTTGCACGAGGTTACCAAGGTTGTGACCAGAAACTTGAACAGAATCATTGACCGTAACTACTACCCTGTTGAGGAGGCCAGAAGATCCAACTTCAAGAACAGACCAATTGCTCTTGGTGTCCAGGGTCTTGCCGACTCCTTCATGGCTTTGAGATTGCCATTCGACTCTCAGGAGGCCAAGGAGTTGAACATCCAGATCTTCGAGACCATCTACCACGCTGCCGTCGAGGCCTCGATTGAGTTGGCTGCCGAGGAGGGTCCTTACGAGACCTACGAGGGCTCCCCAGCATCCAAGGGCTTGTTGCAGTACGACTTGTGGAACAAGAAGCCTACTGAGTTGTGGGACTGGGACACCTTGAAGCAGAATATGGCCAAGCACGGTCTTAGAAACTCGTTGCTTGTTGCTCCTATGCCAACCGCTTCCACGTCGCAGATCTTGGGTAACAACGAGTGCTTCGAGCCATACACATCTAACATCTACTCGAGAAGAGTGCTTGCTGGTGAGTTCCAGATCGTCAACCCTCACATGTTGAAGGACTTGGTTGACTTGGGTATTTGGAACGACTCCATGAAGAGTAACATTATTGCCAACAACGGTTCCATCCAGTCCTTGCCTAATGTGCCAGACGAGATCAAGGCATTGTACAAGACCGTGTGGGAGATCTCGCAGAAGCACATCATTGACATGGCTGCCGACAGATCTGCCTTCATTGACCAGTCGCAGTCGTTGAACATCCACATCAAGGACCCCACAATGGGTAAGTTGACTTCGATGCACTTCTACGGTTGGAAGAAGGGTTTGAAGACTGGTATGTACTACTTGAGAACGCAGGCTGCCGCTGCTGCCATTCAGTTCACCATCGACAAGAACTCTGTCGGTGAGGCCGGTAAGACCATTGCTTCCTTGGAGAAGTTGAACCAGAGAAAGTACCTTCCGAAGAGACTTGTGGGCGAGTCTTCTACGCCTTCGCCTAATGTGACGAGCGTCAGCGAGGAGAATGCGCGTGCCGTGTCTACGGAGCCATCTCTGTTGGAGAACCTGGTTGCGGAATTGAAGATTGAGGACAAGGCCGGAAACGAAGCCGACAAGTCCGAGGGACAAGATCCCGAGGCACAGAAGTCCGGAGAGGGGGAGAGCGACATCTACAGCTCGCAGGTTATTGCGTGCGCGATCAACAACCCGGAATCGTGCACTATGTGCTCTGGATGAGTCACGGGACCGTAGGAAATAAATTAATGTCAGGGTTTGAGATGTAGGATTAGCAGCGGGGCAGGTGTGGCACGGACTGCACGTAGTGGCCTGTCATCGTGTGTAGCGAGCCTAAGCCGACCGGGCTGACGCTTCACTGACGTCAACCGCAGCACCATAGGGACGAAATTACGAAAAGATGCAAATTGGACAAAAGTGAAATCTGCCCACAAATCCCAGAAAGTTTAAAAAAAATTTAATATGTGGTGCCTCCAAAACCCCGGGACAACAGCCGACATGCCGGCCCGGTTTCGGCGCATGAGGCGTGGCTCCTCCACACGGATTTCAGCGGCCGCCTGGCGGTACGGCTCCCTGATAAGGCACCCCTCGCATACAGTAAAATGCCGTTTCGAAATGTGACCAATCTTTATCAAAAAAGCACGTAACCAAGATCTGATCTGCTTGCTACGATTCACCGTTCTGCCTCAAGGTCTAAAATAAAATGACATTGACGTTGACAGCTTTTTCTCTTGGCTTGGCGGGGGCACTGGGTGGAGTAGCCGTGCGCCAAGGTGAGGAATTTGGTATCGAAACGCACCAGCGTAAAATTCCCAAAACAGAGGGGTACCAGGGGCACGGCAAGGTTTTTTAGAAAATAGGCGTTTTTGCGAAAAAGCAGGGGCGGAGAGCCCTTTATATACCACCGCTTCGGTGGATGGCTTCGTTTGGTTCGATTGGGAAGCTTATTTGGCCGTGCGGCTCGATAACGCATCTCCACGGCACTCGAGGGTATATAAAGCGCATTTAGCACCCATTCAAAAAAAAAAAAAATCGTATCTGTATTTCCCCATGGACAAACTTAAGGCCACGCTCTTCCAGGAGAAGAAGGTCGATCTCGGCTCAGAGGAGAAGAACGTTTCCTCTTCGGATAACGACGTTCCTGTTGCCTTGGCGGTCTCCAAGTCCCAGGATTTCGACCCCATCGACCATGCTATTGCTGCCCAGATCTCCAACGACGGGTACGCTGCCGTCACTGTTGAAGACGACTCGCCATATCCGGAAGTCAGAGCCTCTGTGCCTTCTACAGATGATCCGATGATTCTCCAAAACACCATCAGAATGTGGGTGCTCGGTACCATTTTGACCACCTTGGGCTGTGGTATGAACTTGCTTTTCTCCTTCCACAGACCCGCCTTCTCCATCACTACATACGTTACGTCCATTTTGGCCTACCCGCTTGGCCGTGCGTGGGAGTACGCTGTTCCCGACTGGAAGATCTTCGGTGTTTCCTTGAACCCTGGTCCCTTCAGTTTGAAGGAGCACACCATCATCACCATCATGGGCTCTGTGTCTTTTGGCGGTGGTGCAGCTTACGCCACAGACATTCTTTTGGCTCAAAACAAATTCTACAACTCCGACTACGGTGTGGGTTTCGCCATCTGTGCCATTCTTTCCACACAAATCATCGGTTTCTCGTTGGCCGGTATGGCCAGAAAGATCTTGGTGGAGGCGCCATCGGCAGTGTGGCCCGCCAACCTTGTCACCGCTACGTTCTTGACAAACATGCACGTTAACGAAAACCACAGAGCCAACGGCTGGAAAATCTCCAGATACGCTTTCTTCGCTATTGTGTTTGCATGCTCGTTTGTGTGGTACTTCTTCCCCGGCTACATTTTCCAGGCCTTGTCCTACTTTGCCTGGCCAACGTGGATTGCTCCAGATAACGCTACCGTGAACCAGGTGTTTGGTGCCGCTTCTGGTATGGGTTTGATGCCAATCACTTTTGACTGGAACCAGGTTGCAGGCTACATTGGTTCTCCCTTGATTCCTCCAGCTTCTGTCATTCTCACCATCGCCCTTTCCATTGTGGTGATCTACTGGGTCATCGTGGCTGCTCTTTACTGGACCAACACCTGGTACTCCAAGTACATGCCATTGTCGTCTTCCGACTCGTACGACCGTTATGGTGAAGTGTACAATGTGTCTAAAATCATGAACGTCAACGAGTTGACCCTTGACGAGGAAGCATACAAGAACTACTCCCCATTGTTCATGTCGACGACTTTCGCCATTTCCTACGGTATGTCGTTTGCTTCCATCATTGCCACTGTGGTCCACACGGCTCTTTTCCACGGTGAGGATATCATGAACCAAATCAGACAGAAGGAGAGACCCGATGTCCACCAGCGTCTTATGAGGGCTCACTACAAGAACATTCCAGAATGGTGGTTTTTGATTGTCTTCCTCGGTGCTTTTGCCCTTTCTATCGTCACCATCAGATGCTGGAACACCGAGATGCCTGTGTGGTCGCTTATCGTGGCTCTTTTGATCGCCGTGTTCTTCTTGTTGCCTGTTGGTATCATTTACTCCATCACCAACATCGCTGTTGGTTTGAACGTCGTCACTGAGTTCATTATCGGTTACATGGTCCCAGGTAAGCCTTTGGCCATGATGTTCTTCAAGACCTACGGTTACATCACCAATAACCAGGCCGTCACTTTTGCTCAGGACATGAAGCTCGGTCACTACATGAAGATTAAGCCTATCCTTCTTTTCTGGGCCCAATTGTGGGCTACCATCTGGGGCTCTCTTGTCCAGATTGGTGTTTTGAGATGGGCTTACGGCAACATTGACAACTTGTGTGACTCCAAGCAGAAGAACGGTTACTCCTGTCCCAACGGTAGAGTGTTCTTCAACGCCTCTATTATTTGGGGTGCCATTGGTCCAGGCAGAATGTTCTCCCAAGGCCAGATCTACTACCAGTTGTTGTTCTTCTTCTTGCTTGGTCTTTTGCCCGTTGTCAACTGGCTCATTGTCAAGAAGTGGCCCAACTCCCCAGTCAGATGGCTCAACTGGCCTGTCTTCTTCTCCGGTACCGGTTACATTCCTCCAGCCACTCCTTACAACTACGTCAACTACTGTGCCGTGGGTATCCTCTTTGGTGTCTTCATCAAGAAGAGATTCACCCACTGGTACTTCAAGTACAACTACTCGCTTTCCGCTGGTTTGGATATCGGTTTGGCATGGTCCTCGTTGATCATCTTTTTGTGTTTGAGTTTGACAAATGCCACTTTCCCATCGTGGTGGGGCAACAGCATCTTGGATAGAACTTCTGACTTGGCGAACACCGCCCGCTCTAAGACCCTTGCGCCCGGCGAGGCCTTTGGTCCAGACTCATGGTAATAATCTACTTCTTGGTACATAGGAATTTTACGATAATCCGATATGAATGTGGGGTGTAGTGGTGGTTTGATGAAGGGAATGCAGTCAAAGAAAAAAAAAAAAAATAATAAAGTTCATGAAAAGTGGAAATACATTGAGGGCCCAATTTTTCATTGGACTCTGATCGGTTGCACTAATGTTGCGTAGCGCCACACATTTAAGGTTCTTGCAGATTTGGTACCACAAAGTCAACTTTTTGTATTTTGCCGCATCTTCCAGAAGCACCTCCGGGTATCGAAATTAACGAAATATTTGTGGCGTGGTTTAGGAGACACAAAGTGGTTCTTCAAGTGGGTCTTCTTGATACGGAATATGCACAGTGCAGAGCACTCAAGCACATGTATTCAGCGTACGGATACCTTCTAGATTTATGGAGTTGTAGCATCTGAAAATTCCAGTGATTTTTAGAGGTCAAATTTTCCAAGCCTTTCTTATTATACTTCGTTCGTTTCCATTGTCATGCACTGTGAACGATGGCTTGACATCTCAAGATATCACCAAATCGTCATTCCCTAAATATCTCAACCATGAAGTACAAAATACCAAAAACGTCAAAATCAAAAATAAAGCTGCTCTCCAAATTCCCCAAATTTTGAGCTTGCCCGCCCATTAGGCATATCCTTATCTATCCCATCATGTTGCGGCATTCCCTAGGCATAAGCCCCGACCCTGGGCCGATCTCCAAAAACACAGCGTTTTCATCCCAATCCAAGTGCCATCATCAAAATCACAATCACTTTTCAAAATCCACCAATGTAACCCATATCCGGTGACCCTGATCTGTGGTCTGTCCGGCACACGAAGCCGGAGCACAAGACCGAGAAAGAGCCAAGACCTCAAACCCTAGAACCATAGATCCCAGCCCTAGTTCAATAAAAGCATGTCTGATGAACAGCGGCTGTCTTTGTTAACACATAAACGGCCTGATCCGGAGAGCCAGATCGGCTCGGAATCTCCAGATGTGACTTCTCAGGAAATACCACAGAGCTCACCGGAAGAAACGCCAGAACCAGAATTCCACACCCGATGGGCAGCTCTTCATCCGAAAACATGGAAAGATTCCGTGAAGAGCTTTTTTGTTGCCTGGGCAAGGGGCCCTGCTCATCCTCGTGACGATCCACCACAACCGATATGGAAACTTCGCCAGTTAGAACTACTCCCGGACCGGTTCCGGAGAAAGGTGCTGCCCACATCCAGAGTGATCGTTTTGCTTGTGTACATGCTTGTTTGGATCGCCATCTGGTCCAGGGTGCTTCTTCCTTATTTCACTGAAGTTCCTGAGGTCAAGGGAGATCCAGATGCTACGGTCATCTCGTTAACGTGTACCGATGCTTACGACTTCTGGAAAGGAAAGAACGCTGCGTGCGGGCTAGACGCAAAAGCGTGTCCAAAACTCCATCAAGACAAAGATGTGATCATCCGGTGTCCCGCCTTGTGTGACCGTGGTAGCTGGCTCTACTCGCTGAGGGCTGTGGGTGACCAGATGATCAAGTATAGAGGGTTGTTTGTTGGAGGCGGTGAAAAGGAACGTGATGAAAATGGCATTATTACTCATCCGTATAGGGCCGATTCGTTCCCTTGTGGAGCTGCCGTGCATGCTGGCATAGTATCGCCTTTCTACGGTGGATGTGCCAAAGCGTCCTTCAGCAGCGGTCCTCAGTCGTCTTTTGCAGCGCAAAAGGGCCACTATGGCGTTTCTGACTCGATCGAGTTCGACTCCTTCTTCCCCACTTCGTATGTGTTCTCAGAGCTTGAGTCGAAAGTCTCGCATTGCAAAGACCCTAGACTTGTGGTGCTTTTCTTGAACATCTTGCTCGGCTTGCCAATCGTCATCTTGGGCTCTTCAACAGTCTTTATTTGGATCATCATGTCGGTGGGTTTCTGGACCATCACTTTGGCTACAGACCCGCCAACCCTCGTTGACCCAGCCAGCCTGGAAACCTTTTACGAATTGATCTCGCTCAGTTTGGGCAGATTCTTGCCTACGTGCTTTGTCATGTATTTCTTGTGGGAGGTCAGCATCAAACGAACATTCAGCAAGCCACAGGAGGAGAACATCAACCCGGCGGATGATCAAACTCCTACAGGATCACCAATGTCTAGACTCATTTTTTGGTATCCCTTCTTCTGGCTTGGCGTGCTCAACAATATTACATTCGATAGACTACCCGTTGACAGACTCACGCTTAAAGACCTCAAGGCCCAACCGGGTGCGCTTCTTACAGTTTCTGTATTTGCAGTAATTATCGTCGTTTGCGTCGTCACTCAAGCATACCTGGTATGGCTTTCAGGTAGATTCAACAAGCTCATCAAAGTATACATCATGATGTTTGCTGCGTTGTTTGCGATTGCATGGATTCCCGGTTTGACGCTCCGTATCCATCACTACATTTTTGCGTTGATGTTTATCCCTGGATGCTCCACTAGAGGCCGTACCGCATACGTATTCCAGGGTCTTTTACTCGGACTTTTCCTTTCTGGTGTTGCTCGTTGGGGTTATGCTTCCATTGCCGAAACCAACTTGTCACTTTTGCGTGGTGAACCAGCAGGCAAGATTACCCCACCGACAATTTTCGATGTGAATGCTGCCGATGGCATGATCTATTGGGAAGACAGCTTCGACACTGCCGAGGTCAAGAACAGCACATACTTGACCAACGAGCTCACAAAGTACACCCATGTCTCCCTCTTGGTCAACGACGTCGAGAGATACATTGACGTGAACGAAGGCAAGCTCAACTTGACCGAACTCGTCGAAAACAACAAACACCTCGACAAGCTTGTCAAAATGTCGATGGTTCAGCAAGCTGATCCTGCCGATATTGCACTCTACTTGCGGATATCCAGGTACGATCCCAAGAGCAAGCGCCACGGCGACTACACCAAAGCTTACAAACTCCAATACCCCAGCTTCAATCTTACCAAAGCAGCATCGGGAGTGACATGATATCCCCCCTCGCTGAAACGTTTATAGATATTAGGTACCAGAAGCATTTTGCACCCATTTTGCCTGCACACTGCGTAGGACTACTTCTCAGGCTTATACACGTCGACTGAAAACCAGAAACACTCCACAACCACCATGGACGAATTTAGCGATTCCGGCGAGTTGTACACCATCAGAAACCAGTTTTTCACCAGCCAACATCACAAGGTTGTTTCATACTCATTGGACTCCTTCGCTCATGAAAACAAACTCAGAGTTTTGGAATTCCAAGTGAGATCTAGTGTTGCCTTGTCCCAAGATGCCTCTCAGTTGATTGACCAAGGAAAGCTGATTTTCCCCGAACTGACCCATGTTTTCGATGTTTTGCAAGCTTGGAACGATTTGATGACGTTTGGCATTGACGAATCCACCTACTTTGACGATGTTGTGGATGCTGAGTTTGAGTTGCAGGCCAGTCTAACCGCTCTCTACTACGTCAAATTCAAGAAGGACATTCCCCTGGCCATCCAGCTTCTCGTGAAATACACAAACTACAACACAAACAACGTCAAGGAGTTGGAGCCATACTTGATCCTCGTTCAGTTGTACTTGATCAAGGAGAACTTCTCTGACGCTGACAAGATCTACAAGAGCTTCCAAAACTTCCCACCACAGGCCAGAGACAACATCATCTACCAGGTGTTGGAGAGCTGGATATTGTCTATCAAGGGCGAGTCCGACAACATCTCCAACTCATACTACTTCTACGACGAAATGTTGTCCTCCGACTTTGACGACGATCCTCAGGGCAAGTTCCGTATTTTGAACGTCTTGCTTGTCATGACATTGCAATTGAAGCACTTCCCAGAAGCCAAGGAGTTGTTGAACCAGATTATCGCTCTCAACTACAAGGGTAACGAGAATGACGACTTCATTGCCAACCAGGTGACGTTCGACTACCTCACCAACGGTGGCGCCAACGTTTCTGCATTGTTGCAGCGTTTGAAAGAGGCCAACGCCGAGCACCAGTTGCTCACCGACTTGGACGACAAGAACGCCAAGTTCGACGAAATCGTGAACAAGTACCTGGCTGCTACATAGACACGATTTGTATACTAGAATAAAATTACTGGCACGGGCATTTGAATCATGTAGAATTGTTATGTCCCTAGTTACTCGTCTATCTTGACCACCTCGCCCTCATCATTGAACTTCAATCCCTCGGCGAGTAATCTTTTCTCGATCTCCTTCAACTCGTTTTCCCTCTCCAAAAGCTCTCTTCTCTTGTTCACCAAGTCCTGGTGCACACGCTCCTCGAACTTCTTCAAGCGCTCTTCTTCCAACTTGATCTGCTCTTCCTTCATTAGGTAGCTCGACTCGTCTTCCTTCTTTTCGCCATTGTCTTCCTCTTCCTCGTTATTGCTGTAGGAGAACTTCTTTCCGGACAAGGCCTCGGTTCTGTAGTTTTCGTAGATGACCTCGTGCGTGCGCTCCTTGAACTCGTTGAGATGTGTGATCAAAAGAATGTTTTTCAATATCGTGAAGTCGTTGATTTCAGGCAATTCGATGTTGATGGGCTTGGCGTATGCTGGGTTCAACACGCGCAACTTCAAGAGGTCGTCCTCGTCGCCCAGTTCCTGGAATTTGTTGGCACCGATGACGGCGAATGGAATCAAGGAGTTCAAGTACTTGTTGTACTCGATGATCTCGTCGTCGATGTAGTCCTGCTCGTACTCATACTCGTTGAATCTGTAGTACTGGATCTTGTAGTTGTTGAGGTCTTCCAAGATCAATTTCTTGTTCAATTTCAATTCCGCAGGCGTCAAGGAGTCCGCCTTGGATATGACAGGAATCACATTGACCAACCCACTGACGTGTTGCAAGAATTTCACGTCAATCTCCGAGAGACCATGGCCCGTGGCATTGATCATGTAGATCAACACGTGGATACGACCGTCCTTGAAACGAGGGTTACGCTTGACCCTGCTCTCTTCCAAAAGCACCTCGTCGTATTGATGTCTGATGAAGTCCACGATGATCTTGAAGTCATCGTCGCAGTCAATGGCATTGGCGAAATTGGGGGTATCGATGATGTTCAACGAGATCTTGTGACCGTCGTTGTCCTCCAACTCGACGTTTTCGTGCCTCAACGTAAGCCTCTTCTGGAAAGAGTCCTGGGTGGCTGTCAGAGACGTGGGAACTATGGAATTTCCTCCACAGAGGGAGTTGATCAAGGTGGAACGGCCCAGACCGGACTCGCCAATAATCATGGCCGAGAAGTTGATGGACTTTTTGATGGTCCTTCTTTTTCTCAACGCCGAAGACGACGTGTTGTAGTCCTGGTACGACATGGTTGGTTGAAGAGGAGGAGTTTGTTGGTGTTTACTCGCGAACGACACGTCTGGGTGTGCAGGTGGGAAATTTTCAGGTACCGTAGCCGACGGTGCCAGGGGGGTCGTATGGCGATCAACGGACGGTGGGTGGGTTGAAAAGGGACTGGAGACTAGGGTTTGGGGGTTAAAGTTGGCGTAGGGGTGGATTTGGCGGAGGCACGTGACACATCACGTGACAATTTCATTTTGACGGAAGGCCGCCAATTCCCTTCCCCGGAGGCAATTATAGGTAGTGTGAGGTAGTAAATTGGCCGTCGAGCTCATAAGACATCATATTGTAGCGCTTCAACGTTTATCGATCTGAAGTGGCGCATATCCACTATAGGGTGGCCTTCTCAACCGGAATTTCAAAGCCTAATTCAACGTTGTTGCATTAACCGCGCCCACCTGTCAAATTAGGTCCACCGCTCAAGCTTTATAACTACAGGATCGAATAGCTCCATAACTATGGGATCGACTAGGGCCCTAACTACGGTGTCGACTTAGGTCTATAACTATGGGGGTCGACTTAGGTCCACGTGACTGCCATCACGTGGCATCATACGACCCTACCACCCACCTCCATTCAACCGCAAGCTTCCAACCCCCCGCCATTATCTCCCTCCACTGAGGGGTTGGCCGTGTTTTCCTAACCCAGACATGGCTATCGCGAGACAACCCTGCCTTATGTGCAGTCCGTTAACTCCCATTCTAGACGGCTAGGGGCAGCAAAGAAATGTGCGCCGTTATGCTCGCCGATCGTTTCGAGACACTTCCAGGTGTGGATTTTCGCCCGCACATGTCAAGCGCAAAGTGGCCCCCTGGACGTACAAAAGGAAAAAAAAGCATGTTGGATGGAAAAAAAGGGAAAAATTACGCTTTTTCTGGTTTTCTGGTTGGTGGAGATTTCCCGTAATAGGAGGTTTCCGATCACGTGGTAGGTGCCCCCCCAACGTCCACGGACCCCTCGGAGCAGCTCCATTGTGCGTCTATCAAATTAAGACTTAGGCTTGAGCCCCTAGACGGGGAACTGCTAATTAAGGAAAAAAATTGATAAGGTGCCAGCGGCCGGCTTGTGCAGAATTCGTTCCCATTGTTTACTTTTCGTGCTTTTGTTCCCGAGGCTCAGGTACTGGTTATGGTGGTTTTCTTGCAGGCCAACTTTTTCGCAGCCAGAATCACATTCACCACTCGCATGCAGCAGCTATATAAGCATCATCATGTCCTCTTTCATACTCCACCACCATGGATTACCACCTTGTTGTGCTAGTGCACGGAGTATGGGGCAACTCGTCCCACATGCTGTATCTTGCTGATCAGATCCAGCGACACGCAAAAGCCCAAGAGTCCATTGTGGTTTACAAGACGGGCTCGCATCTGGGGTACAAGACTTATGATGGTATAGACGTGAATGGCAAGAGGGTTGCCGACGAGATCTTTGCCGAAACGTCGCGTCTCAATGACCAAGGTGGCAAAGTTACGAAAATCTCGGTCATTGGCTATTCCTTGGGTGGCTTGATGTCCCGCTACGCTTTGGGCATTCTCTACCACCACAAGTACTTTGACCAGGTGCAACCAGTGCACTTTGTCACCTTCTGTACGCCCCACGTTGGCATCAACAACATCAGCCTGACGCTCTCCTCCAAGATCTTCAATCTTATAGCGCCGTACGTGTTGGTGTACACGGGCCACCAGATGTTCTTGAACGATAAGACCGCTACTGTGGGGAACGACGATAAGTTGCCCTTACTCGTGTGGATGGCCGACTCGAAGCTGCCGTTCTACAAGGCGTTGGCTTCGTTCCAGCACCGTTCGCTCTACGGCAATGCCATCAACGACCGCAGAACCAGCTGGTACACCACCTTCATCTCCAACGTTGACCCTTTCAACGCCATGGTCAACGAGTCGCTCAGCGCCTACAATTTGGAGTACATCAAGGGCTACGAGCCCAATGTCATTGACTTTACGCGGTCCATCTCGTTCAGCAAGATCGAGAGGCCTATCAAGAAACGGACTCTCAACCCATTGCGCTGGCTCTACAAGATCTTTGTCTGGGGCAAGATTGTGGCGTCTCTCATTGTCACCATGCCTATCTACTCCATCTATCTCCTCGGCAACGCCATCTGGCAGCGGGTGCAGCTCAATAGAAGACTCCGCAACTTCTACAAGGAGAGCCCCAACAGCCTCTCTGTGTTGTACGATTTGGTGGACAATGACGATGACCTCGAGAAGGGCCCCAAGTTGACGAAATCCGAGTTCCAGGAGATGCAGAAGCCCGACCTGGACCACGAGGAGACGTACTTCGAGGCCATTGAGGAGAGGATCCACGACAGAGCTGAGCTTTTCGTCGACTCGATCTTCAAGGCCGTCAACAGCGCCAGCTACTACGACTACCACTACAGTGTCTCCAAGAAATCGCCATCTTCTTCAAAACCCGCCTCCTCAAAACCCACATCAGACGATAACTCGACCAACGAGGAAAGCAAGCTTCTTCCGAAGCCTGGGTTGGTGAACCTCAAGGGTAAGGCGGTGAAGGACGATTTCAAGTTGAAGTTCGACTGGAGGCAGGAGAAGATTGTGGAGGGATTGAACACGCTTCAGTGGAACAAGTTCCCAGTGATCATCCGTAACACCAAGGCGACGCATGCGGCTGTGATCCATCGTCATAATGACCCTACCTTCGGCGAAGGCAAGGTCGTCGTGCGCCACTTTATCGAGCAGGTTTTCAAGGTATAGGTTATAGATAGTACATTATGTAAAGAGGCAGGTTTCTGTGATTGGTGGTTGTAGATGGTGATGCAAGGAATACTTCATTAGAAGTCCGAGACAATGAAGCGGCTGACACGATCAGGACGAATGAGCGATGAGATGACTAAGAGAAAGAATAAGGATTCACTTTGGTCGAAAACGAATATATCTGAGATCCAAAAGATTAAATGTTAATTTATTTCGTCCAGTGCGCTTGTTATCATGGAAGCAGCATCAGCCACACCTACAACACCCCGACAGATGACATTTATAAAGTATATATTGTACAGCAGGCAGGGCTGGCGCCCCTGATCAAACGTCTACACCTCAGATCAACTCGACGTAGTTGGCAGGGAAAATGCCGCTGACTCCATTGTTGCGGCCTGTCCACCAGTCGTCGGTAGTTTCAGACTTCTTCAAAATGTCAATGACATCTCCCTTCTTGAACGGCAAGTCGCCCAGCTGCTCGCCCTTGAAAGTGAAAAGGGCAATCGCCTGTGTAGCGTTGGTCTTCTGGGCACCACCAAAGTTGGGCTTGGAGGCCGCCGAGGGACGCGAGGGGCTGTTGTTGTCGCCCAAGTGGGTCTTGCCAAGTCTTGAACCAAGGTTGTCTAGGTCACTGTCACGACGGCTACGGCCTGCACCGTCGTAGATGTTGTCTTCCCAGGCCGAGCGTCGACCGGTCTTGGAGCCTCGGCTGTAGGACTCCGTGCGGTTGTAGCGGCGGGGCTCATCGTCGTAGTCGTCGTCCGAGTAGTCTTCGGAGTATCTTCTGTTTCTACGGCTTCTGGCAGCAGCAGCGCCGCCTCTGGAGTACTCGGAGGCCAGGTCCGAGAACTCATCGGGGATGTCGTCGTAGTAGTCGTCGTCAAAGTAGTCCTCGCCTTCAAGGTTGTAGTTGAACACCCTGCTCTCCAAGACACGCATAAGAGGCTCACAGGCTGGTGGCACGTCCACCTGGCCCGCCAAGATGTTTCTGGCCTTGCAGTTGTTGCCGTAGAACTTTCTGTTGGCCTCTCTTCTCTCCACAATGGCCGAGCCTTCCAAAGAGACACCGGCGAAAAGACCCTTGGTCTTGGAATAGGCGAAAATGGCGGAAACCGAGCCCAAGGTGGCCGATCCAGCTGCCTCGGCATTTCTACCCAACGGACCGGCGGCGATGGAAACATTGGTACCCAACGTGACCGAGCCCATCTGGGCAAACGTGTCGACAGCAGACTTGGTGTTCAAGATAAAGACGAAATCGGTGAGTTCAGCGCCAATCTGGCCTCCCACACCAGCACCAGCAGTGACGATTGCTGAAGGAGGAGACCAGGAGCCGTCGGGTAAACGGGCCACAATGACACCCGAACCGGCTCTTCCTGAAAACAAGAAGCCGGCTTTCAAAACGGTGATCACCGCCAATCCTTTGGCGTTCTTCAACACATGAGGTGGAATCACCTGGTCAGCACCGACAAACTGGTTGGGTTTGATGAAACTGGCAAGGATCTTGGCCGCTTTCCTGGGGTTAGTGGGAACTCTAGAATCGTTTTGATTTTACATACTTGGACTCGCTGCGCAAGCTCCGGGGAATTGGATTGTTGATGCCCATGGTGGTAGTGGTTGAGGTGTGCTTTGAGCAAGTGCAGGCCCTCAGTAGTAGATAAAGCAGATAAGTGGGACAACGGGGAAAGCGGTACGGCGATTCAAAAGGGAAGGAAAATAATCGGAATTGATTTTGGATTTCCACTTGCTGCGTTTGGATTTATTGGGTTTTTGCCATCGCTCTTTGTCCGCTTACCTCCGCCAAGCCCGAGGTCATCCGAGGGAGTTTGTGGGCTGGTTTTGAGGCAGTGGCTGCAAAGTGGAAAATGGGATGTGGGACGGAGGCAGTGATTTTCAAAAATTTCGGAAAAAGATGGGTTGGGGAAAAAGATGGCAGGGGAAAAGAGTGGTGGTGGTGATTTTGTGGGAATGTGGTGGAGATGGTGAAGTTCTATTCCAGTGAATTGTGGCGGTGATGGCATTTGAGTTTTGCAATTGTCAAGCGATAAAAGGCATACAACAAGATTTCAAAATACTTAATCTTTCACTTTTTGTGTCAAGATTAGGCCTGGCCAGCCACGGTGTAATACAATGCTACGGCTACTACCATCTCGTGCCTCGTATCTCGTACTCTACTCAGAGCATCGTCAAGTCGTATTCTGTGCGTTAGTCGTATTTTGCTTGATATCACCGGATTCTGTCGGCTGTATGTGATGAGCTTATTTTTGGTAGCCGGTGACGGCATTAACCTATTACGACATGAATAAAGTTCCGGTGACGCCGCAGTCGGCGATTCCGATGGCGGTTGTATGGTTTACATTGGAGGGAGGGACGGGGAGGATGAACGACGTTTTGATTTTAGAGTTGATGGATTTTTCATGATCAATCTCTGCTTACGGCCTATGCTTGTCGATGTTTGAGTATGACGGGATTTCCTGCGGCTTTGTAACCTTGTCCGGATATATTCTAGCCACATAAGCTTACAACAACGAGATTTTCAATTCAAAGCCCTTTATGTCTTCCGCCATGAAAACCTATTTCGGTATTTCTTGAAGATCTTGATCCTGCTTTGTGATCCATGCAATGTAGGAGGCATTACGACGATCTAGACATCCCCTTGCATTTACCCTTCTAGAGGTACTGGCCACCCAATGACACCTATTCATCCCAACTAAAATTTAAATCCTATTATTGACTACTTTTTCATTTCCACCAAGCTACGTGTCTCGGGAATCTGGCACTAAAATAGGATCTCGGACTTCGCAGCATGCTTCCGACTTTGCAGCCAACTACCCCGAGAGCCAGAGAGCCGCCGGTGCTCATAGCGAATAACATTGCCTCACTCAGAAAGCCTCCAATGTCACAAGACAATTCGATCCCTTCCAAATAAATCCAAAAAAAAGAAGGGGCGAGCTGGGAATTGAACCCAGGGCCTCTCGCATGTTTGTATGTCGATCTGGTGAACCAGGTCGTCGCCCAAAGCGAGAATCATACCACTAGACCACACGCCCGTTTCTGGAAGTCGAAAATGGCCGGTCAATTATATCACGTAAAATGAAGGCATTCTTGAAATCGTGGATTTTGATGGTTTCGTTATTTGCATTCAAATGTTGAGAATGTCCTCACGAATTTTCAGCCAAATCGCACCAGGGGTTCCTGAGATAATCCACTTTTTCCTCAGACGTCTTGACCGACCAACAAGACGAGTCAAAGACGATCGTTTTTTTCGACGCCTCTGTCCATCATTCAACTCTCCCATGTAAAAATCACCCAATCGATTTTGCCTACTTTTGCCGAGGCGGCTGCGAAGTTTCCCCATCATGAGCCCAACTAAGTCACCTACTGAATCAAGCGTCCATCAATTCGACTCACAAAATCATCCACATTCGCTACACGTCATTCTCCCCTCTTGCAATAGCCTAATTTCCTGCTGGACAATACAACGCGGGTTTGCACCCCTTCGTATCACCCTGATAGTTCCGCGTGGCACTCCATTGTACACGGAGAATGCCCCCACTTGAATCGCCCAACTGTGGAGATTTAGACTTGTTTATGTTTTCCGATCGACACATTGTGCACTCTGCGGAAGGACCCCCAAAGTATTTCATTTTTGATCTTGATTTGGGTGATATGGGAGATTCGAAGGTCACTAGGGCTACGGTGGAGCACTGGTCGTCCATGTATCAGGAGATCGACAACGAAACACTAATCGAGAAAAACAATCCTTAAGTTCGAAACAGGCTCCTTCGTTTTCTTCTTCAAAATCACTCCGAATTATTCGTATATTTTCCCCAATGGCACCTCATTAATCTCTATCTACCCGAGTCAGGGTTTTTGGCTGCGAAAGCAACTACATCGCATAGTTACAAACTAGACGGCACATCACCGAGAGAAACAAGAAACAAAAATAGCATGGCTTCACAATTCGCCGCAACTCTTCAAACCCCGATCTCCGGATTGTAATATTTTCGAAAAACGCAAAAATTCCGCAACATTGGCACCCATTTCCAGGGGTCACTCACGAACCACCGTACGTCCAACTCAAGCAACACCAACACATCGCAAAGCAATAAGAAATCAACAGATCAAATCACACAAAACCACTGTCTCGTAAACACTAACCATTTCAATCAAGTCACAAAAGAAATGGTACCTCCGCTTTCTCTATTACACTTCCTCCCCACCAACCTGTGTGCCGATAAGCCGCGACCAGCAAGCCCTAGAAAGGCCACCAATCGTCGAAAAAAAAGCCCCTTACTTTTGGCTAAAGAGGATCAAGCGCTTTTGGCCCGGCAAATCCACACAATCTTTCATCAAAAAAAAGCCATCCTTCACTTTGCTGTTGCACCCAAATCTGCCCCAACCCTGCAACTCAAAAACCACCTCCAAGTCCGCGCGTAAACTCTTCTCAACTACAACATGGGTGTGTGCTGCAGCTGCTTAACGCTGTCTAGCGGCGACGGAAAGTACCCGCCGCTTCTCCTTGCTGAAAACGAACGAGAGGCAATCACCGCGTTGCTTCAGTATCTCGAAAACAGAAGCGATGTCGACTTTTTTAGCGACGGGCCCTTGCGCTCCTTGAGCACCTTGGTGTACCTGGAGAACATCGACTTGCAGCGACTGGCGGCGTTGGCGTTTGCCGAAATCACCGAGAAGGACGTCCGGGAGGTCAACAGAGACGTGCTCGAGCCGATTTTGATTCTTTTGCAGAGCAACGATACCGAAGTCCAGAGAGCGGCCTGCGGAGCCTTGGGCAATCTTGCCGTCAACAACGAGAACAAGGCGCTTATTGCCGAGATGGGCGGCATTGAACCGTTGATCAGACAGATGATGCTGCTGAATATCGAGGTGCAATGCAACGCTGTCGGGTGTATCACCAACCTTGCGACCCAGGACGACAACAAGTCCAAGATCGCCAAGCTGGGCGCCCTTATCCCGCTCACTAAGCTCGCCAAACTGAAGGATATCCGCGTGCAGCGGAACGCCACGGGCGCTTTGCTCAACATGACCCATTCGTTTGAAAACAGACTGGAGTTGGTCAACGCAGGTGCTGTGCCTGTGCTCGTCTCCCTCTTGTCCAGCGACGACGCCGATGTCCAGTACTACTGCACCACAGCCTTGCTGAACATTGCCGTGGACGAGCTGAACAGAAAGAAGTTGGCAGCTACCGAGCCCAAGCTTGTTGGCCAATTGGTGGCCTTGATGGACTCACCGCTGCCCCGTGTCCAGTGCCAGGCCACTTTGGCACTTCGTAACCTCGCCTCGGACTCGGGCTACCAGGTGGACATTGTGCGTGCTGGCGGACTACCTCACTTGGTGCAGCTCTTGACTTGCAACCACCAGCCTTTGGTGTTGGCTGCCGTGGCTTGCATCCGTAACATCTCTATTCATCCATTGAACGAGGCTCTCATAATCGAAGCAGGCTTCTTGAAACCTTTAGTCGCGTTGTTGGATTACAATGAGCTGGAAGAGATCCAGTGCCATGCCATCTCCACCTTGCGGAACCTCGCTGCCTCCAGCGAGCGCAACCGTTTGGCGTTGTTGAATGCTGGCGCCGTCGAAAAATGTAAAGAGCTTGTGTTGAAGGTGCCATTGTCAGTGCAGTCTGAAATCTCCGCCTGTTTTGCCATTTTGGCCTTGGCCGATGACTTGAAGCCAAAGCTTTACGAAAGCCATATCATCGATGTCTTGATTCCCTTGACTTTCTCCGACAATGGTGAAGTCTGCGGCAACTCTGCCGCTGCCTTGGCCAACTTGTGTTCCCGTGTGTCTAGCGAGCACAAGAACTACATTCTTGATAACTGGAACAGCCCCGAGGAAGGAATTTATGGTTTCTTGATGCGTTTCTTGCAAAGCGGTAGCGCTACATTCGAGCACATTGCATTGTGGACCATTTTGCAGCTTCTTGAGTCCAACAATGACGAGATTCAGGCCTTGATCAAGGAGAATGAGTCAGTGCTTCTTGGTATCAAGAACTTGAGTGAGAGCCAGCAGCAGAGTAATCCCGCTGCAAGTAACGCAGAGCTGAATGAGTTTGATGATCCAAAGGTGGAGCTCTACAATTTGACCCAACAGATCTTGCAGATCTTGGGTTAAGCGCATGTTGATCGAGGTTATGTCCAGATAAACGGCCGTTCGTAACCTGTTATAGTGAAGTATAATTACGAAGGCTTCTACGATGAATTTTTTTTCGAAAATGTATTTCTCTCTGTAAGCTATACGCTTAGCTATGCAATAACTGAGGCTCTTCCTTCTCGCTTTTAGGAGCCTCAGGAGGACTGGTGTCCTGGATATTCAAATTCTCTAATTTCTTGTGCAATTCGGAATCGGACTTCTCCTTCTTTCCACTCTTTCCGGCCTTTGCCAATTCTTCTTTCTCTAAGAGCTCGAGCTCGTCGTCCACCGCTGCCTCATCAATACCATCTGTCGAAACCACGAGTGAATCAGAGATAGTGTTGGTGGCAGCGATTTCCTCATCGAGCTCCAGCTGAAGCTCATCGAGGTCATCCAACGAGACCTTCTCATTCAACGATTGGAGTGTTGCCTTCGTGGACTGCAAGGTCTCGAACAAGGAAGCATTACCCTGTGCGTCATTGACAGCCTCCAACAATGTAACCAATTGGTTGGAAGCCGCTTCGCATTTGAGAAGTGACTTCTTCACCTGTGCCTTTTGTATGAGGATGTTTTTCAACCGCTCCTGGCGATCGGAGTCCTTGAGCTTGAGAAGACTCTTGATGCGCTCGGGTATCTCATTGTCTAAGCGATGCTCCAAGACTTTTGAGCGCAGAGCAAGGCTTTGGATGCTGCCCTTCAACCTGATGATAGATATGTCATCCTCCGAAATCTCGGCTTCGCTGGTACCAAACTTGATATAGATTCTGTCGGATTTGCTGTTCTGCTTAACTAGGGTCATCTTTCCCGCATCTCGCGCAATATATGTGTGGAGTACATCGATATCGGAGTCACTGATATGATCGTGCACTTGCCTCACGACAGCAGCGAACATGTCGCCATCGAGTAACCTGCTCGAGTAGACGCCTTCCTTATCAATTCTTTGTTGCACAAGCTTGGTCACCTCATCGCCAACAGCAGCCAAGTTATCTATGTGTATGTAGCTCTCTGGTAGCAAGGTACCTGCCTTTGAGCTCTTGAACGACGAGAGCTTCATCAGCGCCCATGTGGCCAGGAGCCACTTCATGGGGGAGATGTAGTCCGCAATACTGCGAGAGGTGTATGGCGAGGTATCCTTGTAGATGGACAATGGGATGTACTTTTTCGACCGAACAAGCTCGTCTAGCACGAGGCCCAACGCCTTGGGCTCTCCATGCTTGGAATGCCTCAAGGACACAGCGAGGCCGGAGGATGTGATCGACACGGAGGACTTGAAAAAATGTGATTTTAGACCCTCTAAAAGCAATGCAGACCACGCATCGATGTTAGCGGCAAATCCCTCGGGATTGAGCTCGCGGAGCTCAACAAAATCCGAGTATAGTGACGGAAGTCGCAGCTCCTTGAAAGAAGGCACCTTTTTCGCCAAATCGTCCATGGTGAAGAAGAAGAGGATGTGGAGCTCCTAGTGCCGAGAAGTAGATCCCTGGATCAAGCATTAGACGATGTTCGCGCCATGCACTGTGTGCACTAGCACATTTGCAGCCAAAACCAGATTCCGAGGGGGCATTATCTGGGCGAAAATTAGCGACATGGCTAGCGTCGAAGCCATTTAACGGTGGTTGACGAGAAGCTTATTTAGGAGAAACGCCACAAAGGGCGGTTTTAGCATTCCCGCATGTCGTCATCGACTAAAACGCCCTAAAAGGCCAAGACGAGTAGAAATTAGGTTGTCAAGTCGAGTCCTATGCGCCTATTCTGGTCCCCTGAATCACTGACCCCTAACTCGTCAATGGTGGGAGTTTACCCGCATATGCAGCGGACCGCCACAATATATGAGTATGTGGACCCCACTTGGTTCGAATTATCACTGACCAATACCGTGGGGGTAAGATGCCCTTAGATCCCCGAAAGTCCGTTGACTAGGTGGATGCGGCTTCCTCACTCTAGTCCAGCCATTCTAGGCCGCTTCCTCGGTCAGCCGTGGACACACGAGGCTTTGGTGAATGGTGGTGATTGAAGCCTGCTTAGCCTCGTGGTGTATTGTCTTTCACATTAAATACTCAGGCAAGGTTGAGCTTGTTGAGGTCCACCTCCAATTGGTCAACCTGGTCCTGAAGTCTCTCCACCACATCTAAAATAGCCGTCGAGGCGGGCGAGTCAGCGTAGTCATCAAAAAAACACTCGCCGCTATCACAGGCCCGTCCAATTCTGGGATCAAGCGGCACAGAGCCCAAAAATGGAATGTTCATATCTTTGCAAAGCTGCTCTCCACCGCCAGTAGTAGGCCTGAAGATTTGCAGCTCGCCATGGCAGCCAGGGCACACGAACCCGGACATGTTCTCCACAAGACCGAGGATCTTGATGTTGGCCTTGCGGCAAAAGTCTATCTCTTTCCTGACATCCAAAAGAGCCACCTCTTGCGGCGTCGTCACAAGAAGCGCTCCGTCAATACCAGCGTCTTTCATGTATGTAGTTACGGAAAGATGCTCGTCACTTGTACCTGGAGGTGTATCCACGATAAGGTAGTCTAGATGGTCACCCCAGTTGACATCCTTAAGGAACTGCTTTATGAGACCGTTTTTCTTGTTACCACGCCAGATAATCGCCAGATCGGGGTCAGGAAGCATGAAGGAAATAGACATGAGGCCAAGGTTGTCTGCAACATACACTGGAGACCAGCCTGAGTTGGACTGATGGATGCTCTCACCTTCTGCTCCAAGCATACGAGGAAGCGAAGGACCACAAATATCTAGATCCATAGCACCCACTTCGAGCTCTTCGTCTGCAGCAAGAGCCCATGCTAACATGGATGAAAAGGTAGACTTACCCACTCCTCCTTTGCCCGAAAGCACAAGGATCTTATGCTGAATATTCAGAAGTCTTTCGGTAATAGCCGGAATATCGGGATCCGGACCCTTCGGAAGCGACTCACATATACTCTGATTGGCACATCCGTTGCAGGCGTCTCCTTTACCAGCGTTTTCTGATTCTGGACCTGGACAGTGTTCTGGTTCAGGAGCTTTTAAAGGCACGTTTGCCGTCTGTGACTGTATGGTGCCGTTTTCTGGAGCACTAGGCGGTACAGGCACCTTTACTGAAGGAGCCATTTTTATGAAATTAGGTTGTAGTGGTGTTACTTGTATCGGTTGATGTACGATAAGATGATCTTAGTAATAGTATACATGTGGTGTACGGGTGCGATGCCTGTCAGACGCACCTAAGTACTGGCTGCAAAACGGCCTTTGAAATAGACCCTTTCGTTTTCGCCCAAGTTGACTGCTTGGATTTTCTGCTGAGCATCTGGGATGGGTTCACGGCCTTCTATAGCGAGGTCTCCGGCTAACTTCACCATAACGCTGACGGCAGCGCGTATTATGACCAGATCGTTGTTGCTGAACTGTGCGATGTTCTCGAGAAGGAAGACAATCTTCTGGGGATCGATATCCTCAAACTTGTCGTATGCTTGGCGAACTTCGAAATAGGCCAGGAAAAGACCACCGCCTTGGTTCCACGATGGAATGATCCGGCCTTGGTCTGGGAAGCGGTCGATCATGGCTAGAAGTCGACTCCAATGAGCAGGGTTTCTCAGAATAACAGAAGTGGGGCCAAGTTCGGCAACAATGTTCTCGTGGACCTTGTCCCACAACTCCGCCGTGACAAGCGCATCGCCTTTACCCCAGAAGTCCTTCTCCTTGTCTCTGTGCTCGGCGACTGCCTCGTAAATCAAGCTTCTTGGGACCTTGAGCACTTGCACAAGGTATTCCTCCTCGTCGGCAACGCCGCCCTTGATGCTCTTGACATTCTGCATGATGAGACGCCTGACGTTGTCAGAGGCCACCGCATCATCAGAGATCATGGCGTAGATGAAAAGCGCTTCTTTCCAGAGTCCAGAGTGTTCCAAACCTGAGCTGAACTTCTGACAAATGGAGTCGCCAGTGGTTGAATCAAGGCCCAAGAGCTGAGCGAGAGTCCATTTGAGCAAGATGCTAACATCAGCTCCCTGAAGTGCCTGGCTTGCCTGCTTAGGTCCTGACTTCTCGAAAGATTTATAGAATTGAAGAAGCTCGGCAATTTCGCCCTGATCACTTGCAAAATTCACCTCTTCCAAAAGGTCTGGGATTGATCTCGTGGAACTGTCGTAGTTCACAAGTACCGAGAGCTTCTCAGCTGGGCTCACCAAAGCATCTAATGAGCTGAAGTCGCCACTCAAGATGCGATAGATATTGATGATAGGCTGGGGAACCAAGTTATCCTCCGTGGGCCAATCTTCAAGCTGCGACTTTGCAATTTCTCTCGCGGCTTTATCGTTGGAATCAAGAAGGGTCAACAAAACGGATAAGTGCACGTTTCTTGAAGAAATGGCAAGTTCAATGGCCTCCTTCAATTGACCGTTCACAACTTTGATGAAAATATTATGCAATGCATCCCCCGTGGGTTGAAGCTTGTCCTTGTTGTATTTTCGAAGCCATTGGGAGAGTGCTGATCTTTGCTCAATCTGCTGAAGACGATTAATGAGTTGACCATCATTCTCATTCACATCTTTGTATTTGGGGATGCTGGCGATGTGGATGGGGTCAAACAAGATTGAAGCCAACTTGAAAGTCTCGAAATCCTCCTGGTCGATGCCCGCAATTTGAGCAAAGGTGATGCTGGGTGGGAGTTTCGTCAACGGGAGTCCGTTTGGTCTGGACGTCACGGGTGAATTGAGTAGAAGTGTCTGAACAAGTGATGTGATGATTCTTTTGTTGAATGTGGGTTGCGGCTCGAAACTCTGGGCGGGTGCCTTTTCCTTGATGGGCGTCGAGACCTGATCGATACCCACGGAACTCTTGTTAAAATCCGAGAAAAGAATGTCGTTGACGTTTTGAAGTGCCAGGCCAGACTTGCGGGGGATAGCCACATACGGCGCCAATGAAGAGTTCAAGTCATTGGACATCTCAAGTTGCACAAGCCAGTCTTCAGAAGTTGGCAAGTTCACGGGCCTCTTCAAATTAAGGAAAGCTTGATCACTTTCAAGAACCGGCTCGTATGCCTTTTCGTCGACAAGACTCTTCATGTCTGTGTAAGGAGGCAAGACGCTGACAATCTGCTTTAAATAGTTAAATTTTTCGTCATCGGCGAATGGTGCTGGGATGAGGGCATCTTCCTCTTCAGCTTCGTCTTCACTTGACTGAACTGTGATGTCACTCACGTTTGCAGCTAATGCATCAGCAGTGTGATCTTCCTTGTATGCCTTGACCTGTCGCGTGATTTCCTCCTCAATTGCCCTTTGTTTCATGGACAAGGTGTTGTCGTGTTGAGCTATGCTACCATAGTCCCATGCACCAGGAACACCTTCGCTTTGTTTTATAATCTTCTGACGCTTGATCTCCTTTTGGTATGCGGGATCCTCGTAGATCCTTGAATAAACACGAGAAGATTCTTCCTCCTGCTCGTCCTGCTTCTTCTTCACCGCACGTATACGTTTACGTTCCACTGATTCGTCAGCCTCGTCTTCGCTATCGTCAATCAAGCCCCATACACTGAAGTGCTTGACTTTGAAAGTCCAGTAGAACTCAATGGGGTCGTAGGTGATAAACTCGGCACCCACGACGTTCTTCAAGCGCTTTATGTGGTCTTCAAGCGACCTCTTTCTGGGCTCAGATTTCAATGTAATAATGGCAGGAACGTTGAGCTCTCGACTGATAGGTGGCTTCGCAGCTTCGTAGTCGAAGTAGACCTTGACAAAGCCGTCTTCAATCTTGATGATATCGTCAAAAATGATAGATGAGACAGGAACATCGTTAGCTCTGCTTCTGTCGAATACAGTCGTGAGATCCACGGGGAAGATGTATGTAATCTGGCCCTTTGTCTTGCGACCCACAATGAAGTTGTCAACTGAGGACAATTGTTCGTCAGTCATGTTTTCAAGCTCAGCAATTGATGGAGAGCACCAGTAACCGCCGTAGATCTCGGACTCATCGACCTGCTCCTTAGGTTGTGGGGTCACTTCTTTCTTGAACAGTTCCTTTTCTTGTAGAGCATCCTGAGCGTTGTCAAGATCGTCATAGTTCGTGCTTGTGAGTTTATCATCAAGGGATTGGATCAACACTCTTCTTTTCTTAGCGCTAAAGACCTTATCGGCATTAATCTGATGAAACTTGCTTGGTCTTGACTGAATGACAAGACGCTTGACGTCACCAACGGACTTGTTTTCTATAGGCAATCTAGCGAGTCGCTTTTGTGGTTTCTTTACGGCGTAATCCAGCCTAGAGTGTGGGGTATCACGAATGTAGTTCAGCTGGGTAAAGAGACCCTTCAATTTACCCACACTCAGACTTGATCCGGACGCTTCTGTGTTGTAACGAAAGATATTGAAGGTCTGAGCCAATTTTCCAAGCAAAGACGATTTTCTCTGGGGCTCCTTGGACGATGCTGAAACCGATGCCAGTCTATTGGACGTGCTGTTTGCAAAAAGCGAGCCTGTGAGTGAAGCAGGCATTGTATCGGCTGAATGCTGGATGGTGGACAAAATCAGGCTGCTATTGTATGGGTCGGGCTTGTTGACGGACACTTGCTGTGGCTGCTGAGTCGAATTGCCAAAAAGTCCACCTGCAGTTGCTGGTTTGTTTAATGTATCATTGGACGACCCAAAGAGCCCGCCAGAAGGTTTGCTTCCAAACAAGCCACCACCTGTAGAGGGATTGGAGGCATTGGTGGTATTGCTGTTGCCAAAGAGGCCTCCAGATCCAGCGGTACTTGTATTGTTAGTTGTTGTAGAGTTGCCAAAAAGACCACCACTAGGTTTATTGAGAAGGCTTGAGCCCGTCGAGGCCGTAGGGCCTGCCTGACTAGTACTGTTGCCAAAAAGGCCACCTGGCTTTGACCCTGAATTGCCAAAAAGGCCGCCACTGGGTGCCTGTGATGTTGTAGATGAGTTTCCAAAAAGGCCTCCAGACGGCTGGGAGGTGGATGAATTTCCGAAAAGCCCCGTACTGGCTCTCTTGTTGGGACCGGTTTGCGAATTTCCAAAAAGACCGCCGCCCAGAGCTCCAAGTCCTGGGTTTGCTGATGTAGTGTTGTTGTTGTTTTGAGTAGACGAATTGCCAAATAAGCCACCGCCAGGATTCGTAGATCCGGCTGCCGGGTTGCTCGAATTGGCACTGTTGCCGAATCCGGTCGAGCTGCCCCAGCTGGAGCTGCCAAAATTCATTCTATATGGAAACTTCGATGGATTATGGTGATGTGAGAGTGCACTACGAAAAACTTTAGTACTACTGGCGCTTGTGTACAGGATCTTCACCAAGTTGGATTCGTTACAATTAATATACATCAGGACGGGAGACTACTGCTCGGCGACTCCCACACGCAAGTACAGCTCGGCACAGTACCAGAACTTGTCGAACTTTCTCAAACCGGCCCGCGTGTTGTACAAGGCGTTAGGTATGCCCGCATCAACCACATAGTGCGACACCTCGTCATGGCCGCCGCCTATTATTCTGTTGTTGTATGCATGAAGTAAGCCGCTGATGGGCAAGCCCAACGAGACCACATAGCGACTGTGGAAAAGGAGGTCGGTCTCTAGAACGGTTCCAGAGCCGCCATCGATGCCTGAAGGAATGTCGAGTGAAAGGACGCGAGATCTCTGTTTAGGTTCATTGACCCAGCTGGAAAGCTCCTTGAGTGTGGTGAGGTTCTCTTCCGAGTAGAACATGTCGAGAAGGTGTCCTTCGAAGCCTTGGAGCGCGTCAATGATCAACTCAACTGGTGTTTCAAGCTGGTTGTTCAAGATATCCAACAACACAGCAAACTCCGCCGAAATGCATTTACCACCAAACTTCTCGAAAAGCTCAGACTCTCTGCGGGTCTCCTCGTCCAAATCGCTGTCGTTGATAACGTAGGCCAAAACACGAACACCGTGGTTGGTCAAATGACGCCCTAGCGCAAATGCACGGCTGCTTGATCTACCATTGCCGATCAATAACAAGACCAATGGTGGCAAGTTGTGGTTTTTTCTGTTGCTAAGACGGACAGAACCGCCAAGAATCTCTTTGACCACCAAGTTGTAAAGATTAATGCCGGTGGTTTCGATCATTGCACGCTGATCATAAGCAAAGGTCTCATTGGCAATTCTCTCAATTTCAAGAAGCTGCACAGGAGAAGCACTAGGAGCCGTCGAGCTGTCGGAAAACACAAACTTGTGTGGCTTGGCCGAGAACAGTTCCCTGGCTAGAAGAGATGGTATGCTGTTTGCTCTAGATCCTTCTAATGGCAGAGCAAGTCTCTTGGTGGATGAGCCAAGCATGTTCCAGTTGTCTTGCTTACCAGCGGGAATGACCATCTCATCGTTCTCAAATTTGTCGTTCTGAGAGGGCTTCTTAGGCTTGACATTGTCCTTCTTGTTGTGTCCCACGAGTCTATCTTGAACACTGACTTTGTCATTCTTCTGGAAATCTGCAAAAATAGATGCCTTATCGAACATTGCCAAGTTTGCAGCAAAGTCAAACTCCTCTGAGCTTTTGATGTCCTGGACACTCGAAGGCCATTCTGCCTGAACAAACTCACGGTTTTTAGGAGTGGCACTTCTGGTGGTGTTCTTGCTAGTGCTCTTGGAAGCCGAGACAATGGCGTCATCGATTTGCTCCAAAGGCTTCTTTTTCTTCTTCTTCAGATCCTTGCCAAAGTCGGCGGGTAACTGATTGACCTTCAAGTCCTTGATCTGGACATTCGGGTAGTTCTGGTTACCAAGCGTAATCAGCGACCCATCCACATGAGAGATGACGCCGCGGGTGCTCTTGCCGTCTTTGAACTGTAGCGTGACCTCGTAATTGAGAAATTCAGTCATGATGGTGGTCTTTTTCAAACAGTGTTGTCGCTGCTTATAGTGTGCGCGGAGGTACGGGTTTAGAGTACCTTGGCTGGGTCGAACTGCTCAAGAACCTCTTTTATGCTGGAAACTTCTTGTGCACAATTTTTCACCAATGGATCCGCCAATTCTTTGAGTGTTCTTCTGCTCTTTTGGAATTCCACTTGATTTTTCTCAAGAAGCTCTTTGTGGAGATACGTATTCTGAGCCTTAAGCTCCTGGACCTGCTTTTTTTGCAGCCGAAGCATCAGCTTGAGGTACTTGACTTCGAAATTCTGCTTCTGGGCCTCTCTTTCGAGGTACCGTATAAGCGACACAGTTTCCACTGGGGTGTCGCTTTTGGCCTCAAGTTGAGCAGTCAAGTCTGCAATTTTATCCTTGAGCGTCTCCACAACCAGCTTATCCATCTCCTTGAACTTCTCCCACTCAATGGGTGCTGAAGCAATAGAAGAGGTGTTGGCCTTTGCCTTGGTTTTGATATTCTTCACTTGGTTTGCGTAATTGAGCGTCTGCTGGGTCTCCTCATAGTCGAATGGCGACACACAGAAGATCATGGCTGTTTTGGAGTTTCCAGCGAGGTTCTCACGCAACAAGTATGTCAAGATCGAGTCTCTGTACGGAACGACAGGCGGCTTGCTTGGATTCGCCAGAGCAAGAATGTTAATACAACGACCCAAAACTGTAAGTGATTTGTTGATTTGGGTTCCCTCCTTCATTCTGTCAGCTTGACCAAACAGACCAGTCTTGTGTAGACGCTCAGATCCGGCCAAATCGACCAAACGAATGCTGGAAAGCACCTCCTCGTCGGGCTCACCCACATCCATGTCGTCTCCAGCAGTGTACTTTGTTTGCTTTAGGGAAAGCGTAATCACTGCATGAGATCTCGAACTGGATACGTTCATTTGCGTGGATGCCACGGTCCTATGGCCATTGCCCTTCTCCAAAAGCGATCTGAATTCCTCGTACAGACCAATAGTCACTTCAGCAAGTCCTTCCACGTAGGAGCCCATTGTAGGGTGTTCTCTGACCCTGCACTGCTTCGATTCATTGAGAAGATCCTTCACTTTCTCGTTGTAGATCTCCACATACGAGAGACAAAGTTCACAGTTGATTCTGCTTTTCACAAGATCGTCCTTGTGTCTGAGAATATCCCTAACCATCAACGGGATCAAGCCTGGGCTCAGATCCTGTCCCATCATGGTGTAGGTCTTACCAGATCCAGTTTGACCGTATGCCAAAAGACACACATTGTAGCCCTGAAAGAAATGCTCTATAAGCTGCGGTCCAGAAGAACGATAGAAATCGGCATTGTCCATGTAGTTTTCCTGAGCTGTGCTGTACGAATACACACATTCGTCGAAGATGTACTTTTTGGAGGAGTCGTGAGTTTTCAACAAGGTGGAGCCTTTTTCGGAAGGCGGCATCTCCACCAAGCAATCGTCCTGGTCCTCTTCACGTGGAAGAGGCGGTCTGAGCCTCACAATGACCTTGACGCTGTTGCTTTCCATGAAGAAGGGTGTTGAAGATGGATGTAAACACTGGGAGTGTATGAAAAGTAAACAAAGCGGGAGCCGTAGTGGTGATGTCTTGGTACGATGTGAAGGTGAAAAAGTTGGAGAAGTTGATTTGGGTGGGAAAGGATAAAGAAGAAAGGTTCGGATGTTTTTACTTAAGGGTGACTTTTGTTTGTTGTGTTAGTGGCTACCTATGGATCAGATATCAACAACTATATGCTGCGAATGGCTGCGAAAAGATGTAGTTACTGGATTTGAGAGAGTCTCCAGTACTATATTGAAATTATAGAGAGTTTCATGAGACTAAGAAGCTTAGGAAGCTTCAACGGGGTGCTAGAATTTTCAACCTCTAAGATTAAAAAGTGCAATGCAGATATTACACTTTCCAGTACAGTTGAGCAGAACCCAGATCCAGAACCAGGTCCAGATCCACACTATCAGCCAACATTTACATACATAGCACTTTGTTTTTTGTACTGACTAGCACTACTGCACTGCTATTTCAAATTGAATAGACATCAACATGTGCTTCCTCATTGCTCAACATACAAGCTGATGCCCATTACCACCAACTAGAAAGCTCCACATACCCAAAAACCACCCGTCCGTGGCATACCACCACTTTTCAGAAGATCAAAAGCAAATACTCCAACTGGTGGCCACTTTTTTCTCCCATTTAGCCGAACCCGTCCACCCAAATCAAGTAATCCACCACCCCCAGCCCCAATACGCTTCGCCTAAATAGCACACTAAAACAGCCGATTTTCTCCAAAACTTCTAAATCTCTTCCTCTCGCCTCTTCCTCGAAGCCCCACCCTACTGCCTCGTCACCGCCCCGAGCTGCCCGAAAGGGCCATTTTTTGACACCCCGGCTTATCCGAACTCTATCCAGGTAGCCCCTATTGCAGCACTAGGGCGATTCCCGATAAGCTGGAGGAGGCCCCAAATGTTGATATTTCAGGATCATCAAATTCGATTTCCCCAAATTTCGCCGTTTTTGCAAAACACCCTCTGTAAAATCAGCCCCTCTGGGCTCGAGGTTACTAGCACAGACGCTCACTTGCTCAGAGCCGCATATTGACAGGCAAATACGGGCAACACACATGCCTAAAGTGGATACGTCATAGGGCACCCGAGGAAAATCCATCTTTTGCGAGTTTTGACGAAAACCCAAGTCAACTCGTTTTTGAAGAATTTATGTTTTTTTTTGTGTAGCATGTGCTTTCGTAGCAGTCCGATGCCGGTGGTTACGGAGCCGATCACGCATTTCTACTACAAAAGCAGCCCACCAAAGCACAAACCTCACCACCGGAAATTAAGCCTCTTTCACGATGAACTTAGCCTTTGTTCACCTCTTAGCTAGATCCTGCCTTTTTGAGATCCCCTCCCTCACGGACCCATTCCTCCGCAGGGTCCGATAACCAGTGAAGGAGCACTAATACAAACACCAATACATAAAAACCAGAAAACAAAACCCAAAAAACCAGAAACGAAACTTTCATTTTACAAAATCTATCATTGTCGTGTTTCGTATAATCTCGCCGTATTCTCTAGTGTGACTTATCGCAAGCAACCCAGCCACATAGCCTAGCGCACGTCCTGTCTGGAGAAGTCATCCATTTATACCCATCTTTTTCCGTGATACCTAACAACAACACTGCTTTTTCCACCATGAAGCTGCTTTTTTCGCCGTCGTGGGACGCTGCAAGCAGGGCTTCTGCCCTTACCGGCCAGCCGGTCCTCGTGTATCTTGATGAAAACGACGACATGGCCCAGAAGCATCTTTACCATAACACTAACCACGATTTGGTGGATGTGCTAAGAAGGAACTTTATATGCGTGAAGCCCGACCAGGAGGCGGCTGAATTCGAGGAACTCAAGGATTTGCAGTCTCCTTCTTTTACTGTTATCCGTGGCTCCGTCAAAGATACGTTCGTGGACGGTGACGTCGAGACCTTTCTCAGGAAGTACGTACCCGAGCTCCCCACCAAGCAACCCACCAAAAAACCACAAAGGAGAATGTCCGAGAAGGAGGAGGACCTCTGCAGAATACGAGCCCAGATCGAGGCCGACAAGAAGGAGAGGCTCTCCCAGAGACGATACTCTGTGGAGTCCACCCCCAAAAGACAAAAGTCCCCCGTCTCCGCATCCCAGTGTAAACTTCTGATCCGTCTTCTTGACGGAGAAACTGTCCAGGGCACCTTCAACTCTTCCCAAACCCTCCGTGACGTTAAGCGCTGGATAGAGAGCGAAAGAGGCTTGCTGCTCTCCCCTGAAAGAGACGACGCCTTGCCGTCCTTTGCACACACCTCGGCCTTCGCCATGAACCACTACGCCTTTTGCTACGTGGGCGTCCCCAGAGTCACGTTCACTGCCGGCCAGGAACTCACAAAGCTCAGCGACCTTGGCTTGAGCCCCCGCCTGGCGTTAATTTTGAAGCCAGTGCAAAACGAAAAAGCCAAACACCTGCCCGGGCTCTGGAGCTCACTTTGCGGCAAGGTCAAATTCGTCACCGGCGCGTTGTACACATTCTTTGACTACGGTCTTGAGGATGCTGAGAGAGACTTCTCCGATGCTGTGGACGACGCCCAGCCTGCATTTGTTGTGCCAGAGCAGCCCGAGGTTGAAGAGGACACCAAGAAGGAAAACGTTACTGCTGGTGCTTCCAGAATGGCTCCAGTCTCTGGCAGAGGCAACCAACTGCATGTTTTGCACGATCGGGAGACCGAAAAGCGTCAGTGAAGCGGTCGGATCGTGCGGGCACGATGGCTTTCCACATCACGGTTTTACTGACAGGGTTGGTTACATAGGATTAATGAACGAGCAACGGTTAGAAGCGGTAGGTGTGGAGAAATAGAGTAGGGCATGTAGATTCATGCAGCGTTGGGGTCAATGTCTTATGCAATGAAGCCCTGTTGAGATCCATCCATAGTCTGGTACGTGGAGTAAGATCATCAAAGTAGCCTAAGCGAACTTGGCACTATTTCTGATATAGTTGCTTATGGCAGGGGTATATCGTGAGTATATGGAATAAAGGCACATACATACCTTATCATCGGCCCTCAGTTAAATCATAATCTTTATCATTCATAAGTATTAACGGTCATATCGGGAAATTAAATCTGGCGATGCTATCTAGAGCTCAACCTCGTGAACGTACATAAAACGGAATTATCCGATCAAAGCAGCAACGACGTCGTATCTCAAGTTCGTCATTGCAGCCTGGTTCCAGCCCTCAGTGGTGTCTTCCAAGACAACGCTAGATTCGATTGCTTCGTACGAACCAGCAACAAGGGTATCGTGAGAGATTTCAAAAACACAGTTCTGGAAACCGGAGAGTTTGTCTTCGTTTTCTGGAGTATGAGGGGTCTTCAAGACAACGACATGTCCATTCAAGGTGAACTTGGAGTCGGCCTCAACGTCGTATTTCTCCACACAAGCAGGGAGCTGTTCTTCCAAAGCAGAAGAAGCCGCTTTATACTGGGCCACAGCTTTATTGAAAGCCTCTTCGACTATGATCTTTTGCACATTGGCTGCCTGAACGGCGAGGAAAAGGAAGGAATATTGCAACAGGAATCTCATTATGATGGATAGTTTTCAGGCCCAATTTCTCAAATATATATACTGAGAAAGCTGGGATGGCCATCTTGGCGTACGTTTGGTGGCAAACGGACCAAACCAGTTACAAGCTGACGTTGATTATCGTCCGTATTCGGCCCGCTCTACAAAGGTGCAAGGCTAATACAATGTATGGAAGCTTGGCGTTGGCCTCACGTCATCGGTGGTTGAAAATATGTAGTGAGGGTTGGTTTTGCTATTTTATGGATTCAGATAAAGTCTAGAAGGTGACTTTTATGAACGGTTTGCATTGACAATGAGTTCATAACCATCGATCATAGTGAACCTGGTTGGAAGCTCTGGATGAACTAATGCTGGCAAAACCGTCCATTGCTTCCGATGGTGAGGTGTATAGTGCCTCGCCTGCGAGATTCTAGCAAATGACGATCTAACATGACAATGGTTGTTTCAAGCCCGCGAATGCTCTTGATCATTCAGTTAGATCTCGCTTGGCATCCGGCTGGTCTATTTTTGAACAAGATGGCAACAAATTGGTTCTTTAAGGGTTGGTTGGAAGAATAATAAATCCGAGAATTGGTGTTATTGATACGCTTGGCTTTGTAGTTAGGTCTGGAAAATAGTCATGATGTACAGAATTGGTGGCATTTCGAAATGGCTTTAGTTGATGGTTTCGAAAGTTTGTCACATAGATTTGAAGCAAATCGTGAATTGTGTGGCATCCCATTACCAGTGCATTATACGCTGCTGAGATGGGTATTCGAAAACTTTGTATCTTTGCTGGAGTTGATCTCAGTACTTCAACTGGACCTTAGAAGCTCTAGCTATACATCAGAAACACCCCTAAGCATCTCAAAATGAGAAAATACCGGACAATAAACCTATATTCTAAAACAGAACTATCTAAAAATTTTTAGATAGGAAGGAATCGACCTGGTTGACCGACTATCTACTACCACAGCTACAACCACTACCACCACCACTGACATCATGAACTCTCTATTAAAGTCGAACTTTTAGAATCACATTTTTGACCAACTCAACTTCTCTATAATTTTCCCCAAAAATCTCCACCTGCCCTCCAATGTCAAACACTTTTTGTGGGGTACGACGGTTCCTCCATACTGCTCGGCTACACTTTGACAGCATCTTTCGCAGCCATACATACATAATACACATCGCCAACTCCTCACCCTCCTTTAAACCATCCAATCCACTGCAACATCCACAGACAATCTCGTGATCCTCAAACCTCCAAATTCCCTTCATTGAGGATAAGCTCTACGAAATCCACCCAGTCCAATTCACCCCTCCCCTCCATTCATCCATCACAACCAACCCATGGAAGTCAAGACCAGTCGGCTAGAAAACCTACTACGATTTCCCGGCGCAGACCCGCCTGGTGGCCTTGTTTCTGACGCTGCAGTGCTTTCATGCGGCTGTCTTGTTTCTGAGGCCCAATACCTCGCTGGTCCGAAAAGCTGTCCAGTGTGCTTTGAGGAGGCATCCATGATAACACCAATTGCTCCGCTACGAGAGCTCTACAAACTCCTAGATCCAAAGCAAAGGCGAACGTCGTCCCTGCGGCAAAGTCTACGGAAAATGCTGGACCTGGCAACTACAGAAAGTATGGACTTGGTGGGACTCTTCTGTAAACTAGCTCGAGAAGAAACAGAGGGAAAGCGAGAGGTGGCCTTACTGAGCTCGCCGGAAACAGAGATGAAGGCGCCGATTCTTAGTCCAGAAATTCCCAAGCAGCCCGAGGACGATCTCGACAATATGCTTCTGGGTTTGAACGAACAGGAGGAGTACAACTTCAGCAGATGCTTCCCATTCCACAGGAAACTCACGACTTTCCAGACCGCCAACAACAAGCTCAAGAAGCTTTCTCTTCGACTGTCGGCTACCCGCTACAACGGCTGTTCCTTGTGTACCCGCTACGATAAGGCCTTGGGTGAAGAAATCACCACTTTCGTTTTGATCACAGACAAACGCTGGGAGCTCTACACGTACAGACCAAGTCTAGGCAAGCCTTCCCTTCTAGCTTGTGGCAAGCTGACTGGAGAGTACTCGTACGGATCATCGGAATATAAGCCTTCTTCTAAGCCGGGGCTTATAGTGAAGAATGAGTTCGGAGGTAAAAGCACTTCTTCCGATTCCGAGAGTGTGGGCTCTAAATTGAAGCTGTTTGTGCATCTCTCGTGCTGCCTTTCAAGACGGTTCCTTGTGCTTGCCGGAACGAGAGGTGTGGTTCGTGTTCTTAATGCTGATCCAGAATACGGCGATGTGGGTGCTCCAGTCTACACGTATTTGACCAACTTCCCTATAAGATGCATTTCAATTGCCCCCAAGGAAAACCTCATAGCCTGTGGAATCACGGCTCGAGAGAGGATGTCTGGAAAACAGCAACCTTTCGTGATTCTCCATCAGCTAGATATGGATCAACAGAACGTCAAAAGCGTGCATCCTATAACCATTACCATTCCATACAGAGATCCGCTCAAGGTCATTTCCTTCAATGCAGCGTCAACCCATATCATATGTTCTACAGTCTACGAAATGCGTTACTTCATTATTCGTCTACGATCCACACCTACCAGTGTTTGCAGAAAGCCCATGCTTATCTGGTCCGACATGAGAGTTGCCTCAAGACAAAAACTCGAAGAAATGACGGGCGACCGGAGCTATGATACAAATGTAGACGACCAGGTCATGGATAGTGAGGGAATCACCGATATCAAATTCGGCCTTCCTGGCACAAACACCATTGCCATCACCACAGCATCATGGAACAACCGTCCGTCTTTGCTAGTAAAACTTGAAGGACCGTCCATTGACGCTTTTGGGGGCATGTCAAATGTCTCTTTAGAGGACGATGTGGAAGACGACAGAAACCTCCAGATTACAGACTACGACGTTACGCTCAAGGTGCCCGAAATCGGCTCTTCCATCTACCGTGTTGAATTTTCTCCTCGCGGTGACAGCATTCTCTTCTTGGACAAGTCCGGTCGGATATTCATCGTATCTACTCCGAACGCCAGGACCACGAGGCCTCAGACCAAGAAAATCATAGTATTACTAGGCGAAGCAGCAAATGCCGTTCGTCCGAATGAGGCAGCCTCCGTGCTGTACTCGTCCGATGGCGGCAAAATTCTTGTTGTGGACCGTAGGGGTCTTTTCCAGGTTTTTGACTTCACCAAGGGTATTCCCGGAGAAGACCCCGAGGTGATTAAATGCAAGATAGTGAGCGTATAACTGTGGCGCAGGCGCCTACAGAAGGCCCTTTGAAGCTGGGAAGGGCCAAATGAACTTGCAAAATTATTTTTGTGACTCCTTCTCATTCAGCCAAAAAAAATTACGTTTTTGGGACACTGGCGTTGTGGTATTCCGTTTGCAACCGTGCCCAGCTGCAGGACCATCACCACCCCATCACCTCGTTTTTTCCAACAAACCTCATCCACACCAACCATGCTGCCTCTTCCGCCACTTGCCGACGATGTTCTCGATTTTATCGGGAACACCCCCATGATCAAGTTAAACAAAATCCCCCAGTCCTACGGCATCAAGGCCAAGGTGTACGCCAAGGTTGAGTTGTTCAATGCTGGAGGTTCCATCAAGGACAGAATCGCCAAGAACATGATTTTGGAGGCTGAGAAGCAGGGCAGAATCAAGCCAGGCTACACCTTGATTGAGCCAACCTCGGGTAACACCGGTATCGGTTTGGCTCTTGTTGGTGCTGTCAGAGGCTACAGAACCATCATCACCTTGCCTGAGAAGATGTCCAACGAGAAGGTTTCCGTGTTGAAGGCATTGGGTGCTGAGATTATTAGAACCCCTACTGAGGCCGCCTGGGACTCTCCAGAGTCTCACATTGGTGTGGCTCAGAAGTTGGAGAAGGAGCTTCCTAACGCGGTCATCTTGGACCAGTACGGTAACGAGGCCAACCCTAGAGCTCACTACTACGGTACTGGTTACGAGGTTTGGGAGCAGACCGAGGGTAAGGTCACCCACTTGGTGGCCGGTGCTGGTACTGGTGGTACTATCACTGGTATTTCTCAGTACTTGAAGGAGAAGAACCCTGACGTCAGAATTATTGCCGCTGACCCCAAGGGTTCCATTTTGGCCCAGCCAGAGACCTTGAACACCACCTCCGACGGCTACCTCGTTGAAGGTATCGGTTACGATTTCATTCCAGATGTGTTGAACAGAACTCGTGTGGACCACTGGATCAAGACTGACGACGCTGAGTCGTTCAAGTTGGCTAGAAGAATTATTAGAGAGGAAGGTATCCTCGTTGGAGGATCCTCCGGTTCTGCTTTGCAGGCTGCCCTCGAGGTTGCCAAGGACTTGACCGAGGACGACACCGTTGTGGTTGTCTTCCCAGACTCCATCAGATCTTACTTGTCCAAGTTTGCTGATGACGAGTGGATGAAGATCAACGGCTTCGATGTTGACGAGACCAACACCGCTGCCAACAAGACCGACGACTTTTTGCACAACAAGACCATTGCTGACCTTGTTTCTGGCAAGCCACCTGTGGTCACTGTCACTTTGGCTGACACCGTGGGCAAGACCTTCGAGTTGCTCAAGTCCAACGGCTTTGACCAGTTGCCTGTCTTGAGTTCCACCGGCAAGTTGATTGGTCTTGTCACTTTGTCCAAGATCTTGAAGTCTCTTTCGACGAAGAAGGTCCAGATGACCAACTCCATCAGAGGCATCTTCTTGGACTTCCGTAAGTTGGCTGACTTTGAGAAGTCCTTCAGCATCAACAAGGAGTCTGGCTTCACCAAGAAGTCCTACGAGCCTATCACCATGAGCACCCCACTCGCTCTCTTGAACAAGTTCTTCGAGACCCACTCCAACGCCATCATCACCGACGACGAGTTGAAGCCCGTGCAGATCGTCACCAAGGTCGACTTGCTCTCGTTCTTGGCCAAAAACGCTTCCTACTAATCGTACAGACACTTTTTTTTCCGGAGATTCTAAAATATAATACACAGCGATCCACTCCTCCTTTCCTGTAAACCTACGAGAACTTCCAGCGGTTACCACAGTTCTCACAGGTGCAAAATGTAGTCAACGGCTCATCGGCCGACCTCGTCTGCATCTGGTAGTAGCTGACTCTCTTATGCTTGCACTTGCCACAAGTAAATCTGTCTGTGACGGCTCTCTTCTCTGTGGCGCCTTGGGCGTCGAAAAGATTCTGCTTGTGCAACTTCTCCATTTCCTGTCTCAAGGCCTCGGGAGCCATCTCGTTGGGTGACATCTTGATGAACTTCTCGGGCTTCAACGAGCCCGTCAACAAGTTGGCTCTCAAGTCCGGGTTCTTCTTGTTCCGCAAGTTCATCGTGAGCGTCCGCAACTTGTTTCTGTATCCGTCGTTCACTTTGCTGTACTCCTCAGCGTACACTTCACTTTCTATCTTCACGGCGACATTGACTATCGTCTTGGAGTCGTCGTCCCGTTCTATCGCCAACGCCGTGTACAACGCACTGACCGAGGCATTCCGCGTGCTGTCGTCGTAAATCGTGGTATCCACGCCGTCGGTTTTGGGGTTTCTAGGGCCATTATGGAACTTACCTCCAGTGGAACCGGGAGCTGGTTTAGCCGGCGTTGGAGCAGCACTGGCCTGGGCCTTCTTGGCGTTCTTCTCGTTCTGTACAACCTCCTTCCATTTCTTGATCATGCGTTTCACCAACGTGCTGATTTCGCTGTTGCTGTTGGATCTGTACTTGTTGACGGCCACACCGACCTTTGTTTCTCTCAAGAGCTTCTCTGTGGGCTCGATGCCGTCGTTCAAGATGTTTAAAAGCTTCAAGATCGTGGTGTCGTCACTCAGTTTCTCCAAGTTCGACACCGTCAGCTTGATCTCCTTCACGTCCATGATGAAGAGTGTGGTTGGTAGGTGAGTTTCCAGGAAGAGCATCCGTGCACCACAAGGGTCCAGGCCCTCGAGCTACAATGGGTTTGGAAAAGTTTGGAGTTTTGACGAGGAAATGATATTGGGTAGTGATTCTGAAGGGTTGGGTTTTGAGGGGAAGTTTTGGTTTGTTTGGTGTGTGACAGGGTATGGGGTTGCTCAGAGGGTGCATATGTTGTTCAGTGATGATGGCCTAGTGATGGCATCTCTAAAATATACTTTTGAAGATATGACCTACCTTTTTCTTTTGTCTTTTGAATTGACATCAGCCAACAAGGTGGTATTCTTAAGGGCTTTTAATGGAAAACTCGATTTTTCACATTTTTCACTGTTGATGGTGCCTCTCATAATGGCTGCAAAGTCGGCACACGAGCGATGGGATGAGCCCCGATGAGCACACTATGTCTCGAGATTTAGAGAGTTTCTAACATTCCTTTTGAGAAACTTTTTATGAAATCTTAAATGGCGTTGAAAACTCAATTGTCTTTTTCGGAATCACAAAACCTTCGTTTGCTTATCACACTGTACCTTGCTGGAGAAGTTGTCTCCATCACCAAAGTAGCTTCTTTAACGGTGGAGGGATGGTTTAGTGTAAATTTTATTGGATTTTGCCTCAAGTTTCCAAGTCGATTTTCCTTGACGGTCATGGAAGGATCTCCCCAATAATCAGTACTTTACTTGTTGTAAGTAGCATTGACCAGATGTATCACAGATATACAACGCATTCAAATGACTTAAGTCTTTTCTTTTTTTTATTCTTACCAACCGTCTTTTGCTCTACCTTAAGAAATACAAAATCAATGACAGTATCTCAATTTGAGCCACTATGGCCACTGATATGTTCTACTAAACCAGTAGTGGCTGCGAAACATTCAAGCTTCCCTCTCACCACTAACACTTCAATGACAAACACGCTAATTTGTCAAATTTGTCAAAAACAATATAGCTTGTCAATTTGCATGAATCCATTAAAACCCTCATAAACTCGACTGGTCCATAGCGTTCCTCCCACCTACTAACACTAAACTCTCAACCCATCTACACATCCTGCGCACTCCACATCAAACCTCAACTACCACCTTTTCATGGAAAACCACAGCAAAACCGTCTTCATCGCCAGCATCCCGTTCGACTACACCGAGGAGCAGGTGCTGGAGATCGCCAGATCCGTCGGTCCGGTCATCGACATCAAACTTTTGTTCGACTCCTCCACAGGAAAGTCCAAGGGAAACGCCTACATCCGCTACGGTGACAGTGAAACGGCGCTTTCGGCCGTCAGAAACCTAAATAACATGAACGTGGGAAACAGGTACTTGAGGTGCACGCTAGCCTCTGACGAAGACGCCCTTAGTGAGGGTTTGACTGGAAACGCAGCCAAACTACCGCCTTTGCCCTTGGGTGTGCAGTTATTTCCAGGACAAAGCTCCCAGCAGGCGATTCTGGAGTTGTTGTCGAGGTTGGACTCGCAAACGGCCGCTCGTATATTGAAGGAGGCCAAGTCGATGAGCTTGGAGAACCCTGTGCTTATGAAAAAGCTTCTAGACCAGTGTCCCCAGCTATCGCATGCCTTGGTCGAGACCAGCTTGATGATGAACGTGGCCAATAAGAACCTCGTGGAGTTGTGTCTCAACCGAAGACAACCCGATTTGGACCAGTTGACGACGGACCATGTGGAGCTTTTGCGGTATGTCAACGGTTTGACGGAAGAGGAGCTTGCAACGCTTGATGCGGACAAGAGGAAGATCGTGAAGGATATCCAGACCGAGATTGGGAAGGGCTCCTACGGAGTCATTGAGACCGACGCAAAGGCGTAGGCGTGGTCTCAAAAGCCTGTTGGCAATGTACAATATGTATTAAGAAGCTCGATACACCGAGTGAATAAAATTGTATCTAGAACGAGCAGCAAGCACCACCAAAATGTTACTTTTATTCAACACCTATTTGTAGCCGTAGGCAGACCAATTCTTCAACACTTTTTCCTTGATGGAGTCCTGGTAACCATCGAAGTCACAGGTGACAAACTCTACACCGTCGGGCTTATACTGCTGTGGAAATAAGCAGTCGGTGACACAATTGGCGCCCTTTAGCGTCTTGGCTCTCGGTCCCTGGCTGATGAAAGGTGCCAATGGGAAAGCACGGTACTCTTCAAAGAAGTACTGGTCATCACCTGGTGCATGTCTCGTAATGTAGGCCCAAATGAGTTTTCTAAAATCAAAAATGTCGACATCCTCCGATACCAAAACCACTTCTTGGATGATGAAACCTGTCTTGGAGCTGAAAACAATATCGCCAACTCTCTTACAGAAATCTTTACTGGTGGTGTTCAACTTGGCTAGCTCCTTGGTATTCACCTTCAAAGCCAACCACAAAGCTACGCCTTCATAGGGAGTAAATGCCTCCATGATGACATTCTTCAAAACCGCATCGTCCATGAATAACTGCTTGGCTTCAGCACTCACCAAACCACCAATCAAGGTGTGTGTTTCATCGGTACATAAGCCAGGATTGGAAACCGGCAAGATAGCGTGGTTTCGGTAGGTTATGGTCTCTACCGTGTACAAAGGACATGGATGTGGTGTTCCTGGGAAACAGTACCCGTGCATCTCACCAAATGGACCTTCGTTGACCAACTCATTCAAGTTCAAATGGCCTTCAAGAACAATTTCAGAATCAGCAGGAACTTCCAACTCGTTGGTTTCACATTTGACAACTTTCAAGGGTTCTTCAACCAAGGCTCCAATGTAGTCTGCCTCCGAAACACCTTCAGGAATTGGCATGGAGCTTACTAGAATAGCTGCAGGTGGGACGCCAAAACACAAGGCAAACGGGATCTTGTCACCTTTACCAACTGCATTCCATGTATCGGCAACTTGTCTGATATGTTGTGGGTTTATGACCAAGCCGGTCAAATGGTTATCGTCATGAATCATTCCTCTGGCTATAGACCAGTTTGTCCAGCTCTTATCTGGAGTTTGCAAGACGAACATTCCATAAGTTTGGATGTATTTTCCTCCATCACCATGATGCAACATGGGAGCAGGCAACGAGTTCAACTTGATATCGTCTCCAGTGAGCTTATTATCCTTGCATGGAGCACCAGAGGAATCAACAGCTTGGGGTGTAATTGGTTTTTTTGTTTTAGCCTCCAACAAGTAATTGATGATCTTGGGCATCGGGGTCTGTGAGTCCAAACCCAAGTGTAGGGCAATTCTGGCATGATCGTTGCCCTTGGACTTGTCTCGAAGACCACCCAAGCATCCGACGATGTTGAACAAATTTTCAGGATCTGGATTTTTTGAATCCTTCTTTAGGTTTTGAAAAAACGGCACAGGCAACTTTTCCTCGTACACCCTTCTCATAACAGCTCCTACCTCCAAATTGGGGTCGACCTCGGTGGTGATCTCTTGCAAGTCACCCTCCTCCTTGAGGACCTGAAGAAAATCCCTAAATCTCAATGCCGGTTTCAATGCGCTCATAGTTCTATTGTTGTTTATTAGTTTTTCTACATCCAGCAGCATGTCTCCTATTTATGGTCGGAGACCGTGCCTCGTTTCCCGAAACGCAAATGCATCAACACTTATTTAAGGCCGATTGCCGCCTGGTGCGCGCATAAAAAGCCCTAGTCGGCTCTAGTCGGCGAATATTTATCGGTGCCGATGGTCACTGCCTAGAATTTAAGCCTGCTTTTGTGATTTTTTTCAATTTTTCTATAAAGTCGAGTTGTGGTGCTTGTCCTTTGGTATTCTTCACGATGCTACCTACGCTTTTCGCAAACGCTGCAAGACTGGCTAACATACTAGGAGGATGCAGACTGAAACTTTATCAGTCTTGCGTTAGACGCTTTTCTGTCAAATTACCGCTTTCGGAGAGTCTACCTAGTCATGAAATTGCACCAAGACCAAAAAGATTGGTGGTTGCAATTACTGGTGCAACAGGCATATCAATTGGCGTTAGGGTGCTACAAATGCTAAAGCAGTGTCAGGTTGAAACTCATTTGGTGATGTCAAAGTGGGGAATGGCTACAATGAAGTACGAAACGGACTACACCATGGAGGACATTATGTCTCTTGCATCCAAGGTGTACACTGCTAAAGACGTAAGTGCACCTATTTCGTCTGGATCTTTTCATCATGATGGTATGATCGTTGTGCCTTGCTCCATGAAAACATTGGCAGGCATCAGAATGGGCTACACTGAAGACCTAATTGTAAGAGCTGCGGATGTTACTTTGAAGGAGAGAAGAAAATTGCTTTTGGTGACTAGGGAGACTCCGCTCTCGGATATACATTTAGAGAATATGCTCTTTTTGTCAAGAATGGGAGCTTACATATTCCCACCAGTTCCGGCGTTCTACACTAGGCCCCAGACAGTTGACGATATTATAGAACAGAGCAGTGGTAGGATTTTGGATTGTTTCGGAATAGATACCAACAGCTTTCCCCGTTGGGAGGGTATCAAGAATACCAAGACTCATAAAAACAAAATATAGAAGTTGAACGGTTGCCAGTTTATCTGTTTCTGGACCGAAATGATATAGAACTTGTAATATTCTTAATTCAATGACAAGCATAGTTTGATAGAGTGGAGGAAAGTCACTGGTAATAAGAGATTTTCATCCTGCTTGGGAGATTGGAGGAGACAACGAAATCAAAACTTGTAACACGAAGTGTTCAAGGTAAAAAATTAGCGTTTTGAAGTACAATTGAACGGGAGGGTATTTTGTTTATGGCGTAGCTTTGACACTTTTCGCAAGGAAAGATCATCGAGCTTTAATACATGGCAATATTAACTATTGAGGCGAGTTTCAGGCTCACTTTGATCCATAGAACGTAAGCATTTGAAGTCTTCTTTGCGCTCACTCGTACCAGAAATATTCGTTTTAGTAGATTTGAGGCAATGGTCTCCAAAGAGGCTGGTGAACAGCCCAAATCGCCAATTATGCTTTCACCCATGATCAGCCCCAAAAAAAATCAGTACGAAATGATTGATCCATAGATTCACTAAAATCAAACATTTCAAAACTTTCTCTAGTCAAAGAAATCCCTAATTCTCAGTGGTGAACACCCAATTCATGGGTGTACGTCAGAATGGCTGCGAAAAGACAAAAGTAGCTTTTCCACACCCGATGAGCAAAACACCAAATCTAAGCTGAAAATACTATTTTCCAACGAAACCAAACCCACAATAACCCACTAGAGGCCCCTCTCTCCCAAACACCCCCAATTCTACCAATATCCCATTTTAGACCCCACACGACCATCACCATAATTCGCAGTAGCTCACCTCACACTAACTTCTGCTTCCATCATGAACAGAAGAGCAGGCTCGCCGCCTCAGGGCAACCCAGGCCAGCTGTCGATCCTATACCTAGGTAGCATTCCCTTTGAGTGGTCCGAGGACCAGCTCCAGGCAGTCGTGACCTCACAAGCCAGCGTTCTAGACGTCAGACTCGGTTTCGACCATATTGGCAAAAATAAAGGTTACGCATTCGTAGAGTTCGAGTCTCCACAGGAGGCACAGAAGGCCGTGGCCGCTCTCAGCCAGGCGAAGATCAACGTTCCTGACGGAAGACCAGCCAGACGTCTTCGGTTTGAGCTGTCTAAGGAAGGTTTCCGTACGGGAAACAACACCAACAAACAGCCGCTTCCATACATTCCGCAGAACATGCCGCCATACTTTGAGCTTCCGGGCGGCTTGCCGGCGCGTCCTGCCTCAGGGTTGCCTCCAGTGCCGGGAATGCCCCAAAGACCCAATGCTCATCAGCCTTCTCCAGGACCCCAATTGCCTCCTGTTCCGGGCTCCAATGGGCCTAAGTTTGCAAATATGGCCAATCAGAACGGAGCACAGCTTCCGGATCACCTACTCAGAGCTTCACAGACGCTCTCGACGCCCGCCCAGATTCCTCTAGAGACTCCAGACAAGATCAACGAGACGCTAAGTCTGATTCCGCCGGCGCAGTTGATCGAGCTTATAGCCAACTTGAAGACGCTTCTCGCGGGCAACAATTCAGCCAGAGCAGCCGAGGTTTTCAATCTTTCGCCCAACTTGGCCGCCGCAGCTGCCCAGGCGCTTTTACTCATGGGCTTCGTGGACGAAGAGGTGATCCAGGAATCGATGAAATCCGCCTCCAGCACTCCCCAGCCACAGCAGTCTGCTCCTGCTTATAACCAGCAACAACAGTACCAGCAGGGCTACGGCCAGCCTCCTCAAGGCTACAATTCCGGAGGTTACAACCAGCCACTGGCTTCATTGCCTCCTCCGCCTCCAAGACCACAGTCTCAATTCCCACAGCAGCAGCAGCAGCCTCCAACAAAGTGGGGCAATCTTCCTCTTTCGACGCAAATGAAGCTTGGTGCTTTACCGCCAGATCAGGCCGATTTGGTTGCTCAGGTGTTGTCGCTTCCGCCTGACCAGATCAGCTCCTTGCCTCCCGAGAAGCAGACCATGGTTGCGGGCATCAGACAGCAGTACTTGTAGAGTGTGGCATGCTGACATGCTCAAAGCGGCATCTACAGGGGACTACGACGGGACTAAGGCATACACGAGGGACAGATGGTGCCTACAGGGAATGTATAAGCAAATGCTGATCTAAGTGTGTTTGAAGAGGATATTCTCTCATTCTGGACATCGCTTTGTGGTTGTGTTTGACTGGCGAGCCTCACCGGCGGAATTTGCAGCCACTTCTGCAAAATTCAACCACTCTTGCAAAACCCGGCAACCACCATCCCTTCATTCATTATTGACTGCCATGAATAACTAAGGCAGCCGATATTCAAAAACCCCTCGAAAACATGGCAGGTACCACCCCAGCACATAGGAAATGAGATCATGACATGTTCACCGAATCACATGTCCTCCACAGTTTGTCAGCAGGCGATAACAGGCCACAACCACCCGCCCTGAAATCGCCACATTCGTAGCATCAAATAAACATCTCCCTCTCACCACATCCAAAAATCCACTTTTTCCATCACCTTCTCTCGATGTTCCATGTCTCGATCCACGAATCTGCAGCCTTGCTAGTGCGAATTCAACATCACCAACTACTACTACCAGTCATTTACCGCCATGAATATCCCCGGTCTACATGGCTACACAGCGATTTTTGAAACCGACGAAAACGGGAATTTCCATTCCACCAACGGCTCTGTCCCTGGCTGGCTCAGAGACATGATAGAACGAGCTTACGCAAACAGTGGCTTGAGAATGAACCGCAAGGTAGCGTCCCACGAAGCCATAGCATCTTTGGAAGAGGTTCCTGTCGAGCTTCTAAAAGAGCTGACTTGTCCGATTTGCTACGAGAAGTACGAGGTGGAGCAGAACAAGAAGCAGAAGATGGATACGTCTATCAAGGAAGAACCACAGGTTTCCGCTTTCGAAAACGCTGATGTGGAACCCACGCTGAGCAGGTTGAAGTTCAGAGATCCTTCTATATTTATGGCAGCCGATGCCGGTGCACTCAACTCATTCAGGTTTCCACAGTACAACCTAGCCTCGCAAAAGCAGGTATCCAACGAGGAAATGTTCCCAGCATTGAACGACTTCAAGAAACCAGAGGCCAAGGAGGTGCGCCACATTGCCATGAAGATGCCAAACTGCCACCACGTGTTTGGCAAGCTGTGCATTATAGAGTGGCTCAAGGGCCATGTGAGCTGCCCTCTCTGTCGAAAGGAAGTGGAGAGCGTCAGAGACAGCGATCCCATGGCGAAGAAGATGGAGGTCCTTCAGCAGAATTGCAATTTTATCTTTGCTGCTGACCAGGATGTTGTGCTTAAGCATTTAGTTCGTCGTCTGACCAACGTCTTTGAGCCATACAGAAAACCGTACAACCCAGCTGTGACGCCGCTCACAGACACGAGTGTTCTGCAGCATTGGGCTACTCCAAGCCTACCTGACGGTTTTGTGCCAGATGCAACGGAGAAACCAGATCCCCAGCTCATTATGGCTAGAAAGTTCCCTCTACTGACATTCCAGTCAACTCCGAGAACCTCGCTATTTGGTGGCCGGGATCGGGACTAGGCATGCATGGAAATAAGGTAATTTGAAGGATGTGGGGCGCAGATGGTGGTGTGGTGTAATGGATGGTCTGCTGTTGGTTGGCGTATGAAGGTGGTTCTAGGAGTGTTTATATCATGATGTGGAAATCCCGGCCACGTATTGCTGGGAATCCACTGTTGAAAAGAACTTGAGCCAGATTTGGACTAATGGGACGTTTTCCGCCTACAGATCAGTCGAAATCACACCTGAATACGGTCCGATGAACGTCAGCAGCCAGCACAGAACAACCCCACAATTGCCCACAATTACATCGTTCTTTGAAGACAAAACATCACCTACGCTCCACCCCCACTTCATTATATCGGCTGCTATATCGGCTGTTATATCGGCATCTACAATGGTAGTGGCCTCCGGTCTTGCTACAATGACCACACGTTCGAGGGTTTTTATCTTTATTGCACTGCCGAACCGACGATCCCCTATCCAGCCTGGAACATTTCCAATCAGCACCAGTGCGATTTCTTTTTTGTGCTTATTGCGTGTGTTGCTGGCTCACAAGTTGGACGCCCACATGGCTGCGTTGAAGCCCTGAGACATTTCAATGCTTGGTCCAAGGCTTGGCACCTCCGAGATGAGCTGGTTATACAAAATTTTCAGACGCCCTGACGCCCAATGGATAGGAAATTGGCACCATCAGAGAAGGCAACCTTGCTGTGAATCATGAGGCACCTCGACTTAAGCCTTATCTTTCGGCATGGATTCCAGAATGTAGGCCCACCGTGTCCAGGCCTGCCCCGCTGCACCATCCGGGCGCCCGAAAGTAGTCATACGATCTACACAAACAAAAACCCAGCAAGTTTTTGAAAGAAAACAACTTCAAATCTCGCCTTCCCACTCAACCTACTCTTTGATATGCGCCTATATCTCCGGAAGCACCCCACTAGGCGAGGCTTCTTTCCTGTACGAGGCTCGGGCAAAACGGTTAGCGCGCCAATGAAAGCCGCTCGATCACGTGACAGACCTCGGACCCTCTTCTCGGGCTTACACAGCTAGCAAGTTTTATTGGAGAAGAAGATAACACGCTTCTGCGTTTCTTTAAAAGGTTTCAACCCAAATCCAAACTCGATAGCATAGTCACTAGGCTGGTCCCAGCTTATTGCCGAAAACAACCTCCCCCCCACATCACCCCACCCCCAAGATGTCTCATACCCGGACCATCTTGAGCTACATCCACCAAAACAGCCCGAACAAGTTGCCGGTTTCCGAGCACAAGAACACGAATAAGCCGCTCAAGTCGCCGTCCGTTGTGGTTGAAAGGACTACCGACTTGAAGCCCAGAACGCCGCTTTCAAGGAGGACTTTCTTCAATGATTGTACCGACAGCTCACTCAAGGAGTCCAAGAACTCCATTAGAGACTCCTTGAGGTACAGCGTGAAGGCTTACACGAGTATAGAGGCCAATCTCTACCAGATGCGCCATCTTCTAGCGGCCGATGATGCAAACAGACAGGTGCACGTGGCCACCACTATGGTCCCAGAGCCAGAGGTGAGACCCAGTCTTCGCCACATGACCAGGTCTCCTTCGATCTTGGTCAAAAAGGAAAGCCTGGCACGCGACCGTTTTGTGGACCAGTTGCGGGATATCATCTCGCGTTGTTTGCAAAGAAAGCTTGGGTTGTCCAATGAGCAGATGCATACGGAGTTGGTCAAGGAGGCCTTGACGTACTCCAACAACTTGTTGCTTCAGGATATGAAGCTGGCGTCGACGGAAGAGCTCTGCCTGGAGTTTCTGAACTTGAAAGCAGCCGACGACATGAGAGAGTCCTTCGACGACCTCCCGTGTGACTTTCTCGACAAATACGAGCTTCTAGCGCTTGACCATTTTGAAGACATGATTTTCGAAAGCACCACAAACTCGCTTGGGTGGGCCCACGACAGCGGCACTCTTCACGACCCCAACTCGTACCAAACATTCAAAGACATCTGGATGCTCGACCCACCCAACTTCACGGAGTTTGACGTGCACACGTTCATTGAAGACGTGCTGGAGGGCAACGACCGCCAGTTTTCGTTCAACTCATACAAGGAGCTGTTCATGAACCGCTTCGGCGAAAGCGCCATCAAGATGAACATTCTCCGGTACTACTACACGTATCGTCTGGAGTTCTATACACAGCAGCGGGCCCGCAAGCAGCTACCGTCGGGCACTCTCAGCGAGATGCCCGAGTTTGACGCCCTTCTGAAGCTGGTGGAGCAGTTCCACGACCTGATAGAAGGCGAGGACCGGCTGAGACCCCGCAAATCGTTGCGGTTCGCCGACGAAATGTAGCTATTCCATCCATAGCATTTACACCAAAAAGAGCCGCCATCGCTTCTTTGCATCCACTCCTTCGATTTTGTGCCATTTTCCATGGTTGATGTCTGCGCAGATCCATCTGTCATGCACATACGCAACCGAGCAGTTTATAGACATAGCGGTAGCTACAAATACACCAACAATATATCACGACATGGTCAAGACGGAACCGCCACCGGACGACGACCAGGTCCGCAAAAAGAAAAGAAGAAACTTGGGCCAGTTTCCCTGTTCCCAATGTTCCAAGGTCTTCACTCGTTCAGACCACTTGGCCAGGCACTACCTCAATCACCAACCCAAGGAAGTATACGTGTGTGAAAAGCTCATCAAAAACCATAACGGAGAGCAGCGGGTGTGTGGAAAGACGTTTGTGAGGAAGGATCTCAAGGAGAGGCATTTAAAAAGACACAAGTTGCTCGATGGAGACGAGGCGTTCGATGAAGAACTGGAGAGTCCAGTGAAGGAAGAAGAAGAGAAGCTAGGGCGGGGCCAGAGCCCTCTAAGGCAAGTCCAGAGCAACCACCAGCCTGTGAACGTGGACCACGGGCCCGGAGTGCCCCACCAGGGCATGCTACACAACGGAATACCGCCCAATCAGCAGAATCTACAGAGTCAGCCGAACCCAGGAAACCTACCGAATGCGCACTTCCAGGGCCCTACGCCGGCGAATTTCCAGAATAACAACCACCAAAGCATCGGCCCTGTCCATGGCCAGGTCCAACAGAACGTCCAGGGCGTCGCCGTGGGTCCAAACATGCATCCACAGATGAGTCACCATCTTCCTCAACAACCGCTCCCACCACAGCAAAACGTCCAACAGGGAGTGGTTGCGCAGGCTCCTATGGGCGGGTTTCCAGGCCACGGGGCTCCTCAGGGCGTTGTGGACGGAATGGTCGACCCTAGAGGCCCTGTTTCTCCAGAATTCCGCATGAACCCCAATGTTCCTCAGTCGCTGACAGACATTCTTCTGTGGCTCTTTACCGACCAGGATCCTGCTTTCCCAAAGGACATGATGGTGAATGCGCCGGAGTACGTCCCCATGGAAATGCCCCGCCAAATGTCGCCCAAACAGCCTGAGGTGGCTCCCATATACTACAATGTGCCTGAGGCCATGATCAACATGAACCTCCAGGATTTGAATTTTTTTCTGAATAACGACAACCCCCTAGACGAGGTCTTCCTACGGCCGCCGGAGGGCCAGATCGACCAGTCTGCTCCGAAGGCTTGGAACATCAGCTCGACAAACTCCTCGACTCCCAATACTACAGAAACGCTAACGCCGAGGTCCCTCAGCGACCACAGTCCCGAACTGTTGCTGGTGGAGTCAATCGAGTCCCGTGTGGCCCAGCTAGCGTCCAATAATGTGGCCAAAAATCGTCACTTTTTCGTGGATGCAACCTTGATGGAACGCTTGGCGAGCTGCTTGCCAGGCGTAACAATCGACTCCTTGAACAAGATCCTCAGGCCATCTCTGCTGGACCCCTTGCCTCAGGACAGATTGTCGTTCTACTTATACGGCTACTGGGAGGTTTTCCACCCTCGCTTCCTGATTCTCCACAAACCGCTGTTTGATACCAAAACGGCAGAACCGTTGCTCCTTCTCGCTATGATCATCGTGGGATGCCTGTATTGCAGCACGACCGAGTCGTATCTGTCTCGTTCCAAGCACTGTCCCGAGTACAAACTAGCCATGCTCATCGCTGCACCACTACGATTCACACTCTTTCAACACGAAGAGTTCCGTTCTCCTGTGCGGGTCTGGATTCTACAAACGCTTAATCTTTTGGAGTGGGTCGAGAAAAACTGCTTGCAGAGACTGATGCACGAAAGAGCACATATCCATCATGGAACGACGGTACAGCTTTTACGTCGTTCCCCATTCCTTGGTGGAAACCCTACTGTCGCTAACAAGGAGCTCACTTCAGCTAGTGAAAACACCAGTGCTGGAGAAGAAGATGTGGAGGATTTGGATGAGGTGGCCCGCTCCGACCAGGCATTGTTCAACAAGTGGGTTGAATCCGAGTCGATGAAGAGGGTAACGTTTATGACGTTTTACCTTGACGTCATTGACTACATTAAGTTCCGCCACAATCCACAGATCCCATTCTACCAGCTTCAGCTTTTAAACCTTCCATGCGAAGAGGAGGCCCTTTGGGCGTCCTACGAAATCAACGGATCATTCAAAAAGACGATCAAGCGCCAGAAAAAGATTCAAAAATCGGGCGCAAGATCACTCAAAAATCAAAATAACATAAAACCGGGGATGAACTTCATGAGTGCTTTGAAGCGTGTCATGAAACACACCAAGGCCTCGTCCAAGGTATCTCTATTCACAAAGCACGTTTTGTTTGGTGGAATCGTTTCCATCATGCACCTGATGCAGCAAACCGAGCTACAAAACAGCTTCTCGCAAATCATGGCGCTGGAGCGGCAAGTCAAGAACAGAAACCAGAAATGGAAGGAGATCATCACTTCTGTGTTTGACGATTTTGATCATGAAATCTACGGACCAAGCAGTGGGTTCTCCAAAGACGGTTTCTTCAACATCAACCGCTGGCAATGCACTTTCCCCATGTACCACTTGGCCCAGATCATTGGCATGTCTGATATCAACCACTACGACATTGCCATTTTCGGCGGCTCGCCTGCAAACATGAGTGTTGACGCCACGAGCAAGGATCTCCTGATAGTACAGAAAAAGCTCAACTCCATGTGGATGCGGTCGCTTCCTGCCATGATGAAAAACGTCGGTGATCTCATCAACTACAAGTGTGTGATACACTGCTACTGGCTCTTGTGGGGCATGATGCTTACGCCGTTGAATAAAGATGGCCAACCAACACAACCGCTTTCGTACGACTGGCGAGTGGATCACGACGTCCATGACTCTCTTTACGCTGCCAGTATAGCCACCTTGGTCTTGTGGTGCTACTGCTTCTCAGTCTACGGAGCAGAGTCTACGAAATTTGCCGAGTTCGGCGAATCGCTTTCATTGAAAGATACAAGAAGCTATGAGAAGATCGCCGAGTATGCTGCTGAGGAAGGTTATCTGTATCTCTATCGGGTGCGCCAGGAATTCACAGATAAGATCAAGGCCCAGGGACTCGGCCCGGAGTCGCTTCTTCACAGCACCCGCTCCATGGAAGAAGTGTCTCCGAGCAAGATAGTCAACCGGTACAGCGAGATCTTGCCCACGATCAGCAACAAGCAGAACATTCTGGGGCTTTGTTTCCTCGTGGGCACCAAGTTGTTGCGCAGCCAGTGGCTGGTGCTTCGGGAAAACGCCAAGTTGATTATCAACTGCGGGCTTCGCTCTGCGGGCAAGAAGGAGGTGTGCTGCCTGGACCTCTTTGTGGATGACTTTGTCGACTGACGATTAACGAATATATGATGTAATTTACACCAACAACACGGCGTTCACACAGCCGTCTCTGTCAGGCTCGTTGGTCACCTGGGCGTACTTACCCCAGACGACCTTGCCGCCGGCGGTGACCAAACCCAATTCAGAAACATTCACTTCGATGATGGTACCTTTTGTGAGAACACCAAGCTGAGTGTACATGGGCGACTGTGGGTTCTTCTTGACGCCCAAGATGGGCAAGAAAACGGTAACACCGAGCTCAGGGTGCGTCACGTTGGCCTTCTTTTGTCTCAAGGCCGAAGGACGAATGATACGCTCCATCTTGACTGGTCTTCTGGTGAAACCCTCACCGACAAAGGTGTGTTTTGTGATCATACGCTTCCACAGCTTCAGCTTCGACTTACCGGTCTTGACCACCTTGAACATCTCCTCCTCGGAAATACCCTTCACCTTGGGAAGCGGCACCGAGTACTTGTCGGCCTTCTCCATACGCTTCTGCTTGATCGAAGACGAGATGGCCTTGGCCAGATTGTCGGTTTGACGGTCCAACAAGTAAGTAGGAAGCGCCTCGCCGTCGTCGGCCTTCGGCGTGGAAGGACCCTTGACCTTGGACTCCTGGTGGGCCTTGATCTTCTTCTTCATGGCCACCTTTTCAGCATAACGCTTCTTGTTGTACTGCTTGGCTCTCCAGCCCTTGAGGTTCTGGGCATCGGCGGCGATCTTGTGGCCCTCACGGGCCTCTCTCTTCCGCTTACGCTCTTCATGGTCGAGCCTGCGGCCGTGCTGCTTGATGTGCTGCTCGATGTACTCGTTCTGAGGCATTTGATGGGATGAGGAGTGGGTTGAAAATCGCATCTCATCGGGTTCTATGTGTGGGATGGAGATCCGTACACCACCACGTTGGGTCCCCAAGTCAACGCTTGTGGAAGTGAGTTTTTGACTGATTTATTGAGGTTTTGGAATGGTAGATCTCAAAATTGAAGAAAATGGAGAAATTCATTCGTCTTTGGATGGGTGGATGGGTGGTGTTGGGTGGTTCATTTCGGTGTGCATTTTGCACCCAAGCATTGAATAGTACGGGAAGAAAACCCGAGAAGACAGGGAGGTGCTGCAATTTATCTCTTTTTCGGCATATATTAGAAAAACAAACGCTTTTCAGAGTCCAGTTTTGCAAAATCTTCGGATTGTGTAGTGAATGCTTTGATTGTGTAGTTTGACACTTTCGCCTGGTCTGTTAATTTCGCAGCCAAACCATGAACTAGACAACTGGAAGGCAAGTTGACAAAGAACATACTTTTCGATCACTTACAACAAATCAGCTGTAGTTCAAATTACTTAACCTAATTCCTCTCTGTCTTTATCAATAGTCCACGAGACAGATGGCAGACTAAGGCCTGTGAAGACACAGTAGAACGACTCAATGCACAAGTGTGGTCACGCTTAGCTAGTCTGGAAGCTGATAAGATAGATTTTACCACATGTGAAATTGAATAGGGCCCCATTAAATCAGGTGAATTTAATTGGAAAGAAAAATAAAATTTGAAAAAATAAAGTCCGTTTCCGCTGGGGTCATGATCCATAGCTCCTCAAGCAGTGTGCGATGAGCACCAGGTCTCCACTATCATCACATCCCTGAACCTTTCCACCCAAAACGTACTTCAAAGTACCCTCGGCCCATTACATTCATTCCATCAAATTACCATCAATTTACTATATACCACATTTTCAAAAACACAGTTCCCACTTAGGCAGACCCCAAGTACCATCTCCATCGCTCCTGTATCTCATCGCATCAACTACAACTCTTCAGCATGTCGTCAGTCAACGAGCTCCTCAAGGGCATTGTGGCGTCGCTAGAGCAGACGGAGAGCGCCGTCAAGGACGTGGACGGCAAGTATGTCGTGCACGAAAAAGAGTACCTCCCCACGATGATCCAGGACCTCGTGGAAAAGTCGTCCTCATCGCTCGAGGGCATGTCGCTTCTTTCCTTGAAAAACGAAGCCCTCCTTTCATACGCCAACTCCTTGGTGCTTGTGCTTTTGAGCCACTTGGAAAGACTAAGGCTGCTGGCCAAGGAGGAGAAGATCGAGGCTGCTAAACGCAAAGCAGTGGAAAGCTCTGTGCAACAGAGAGTGTGCTTGGAAAAAGGTATCAAGCCCTTGGAGAAGAAGTTGACGTACCAGCTCGACAAGATGGTCCGGTCGTTTCACAAGATGGAGGAGGATAATGCCCGGATGGAGCAGAAAGTCGCCGAGGCGGCTGAAAACGGCGAGGAGGAGAAGAGCTCTGAAAGCGAGGCAGACGACGATTCTGAAGATGACTCTGAAGATGACGACGACGCTCTTTCGTATAGACCAGACGCTTCGGCGCTCAAGAACATGGCCAAGGCGTCTTTGGCGAAAAATAAGGGCGAAGGTGACGGAAAATACAGACCTCCCAAGATCTCGGCTGCTGCTATGCCCACAAAGGACTTTGACGACCGTGCCATTTCCGCCAAATCAAAGAGAAAGTTGCAGAGTATGGAGGAGTACCTTCGGGAATCGTCCGACTTGCCCCAGGCCGAGGCCTCCATTGGTTCTGCCATTTTGGGCCACGGTAGAGGTGGTGTGAAAACAAGCAGAGACAGCCAGAAGGAAAGAGAGATCCAGCGATACGAGGAGGCCAATTTCACCAGATTGCCTTCGACAGCAACGAAAAAGACACACAGACAGAAAATGGCCGAAAGAGCCAACACGTTTGCCGGTGAGGACTGGTCCATGTTCAACAACAACAGGTCGCTCAAGGAGGGCACCTCAAGAAAAAGAAAGGGAGGCTCTGCCTGGGACAGAGCCAAGAAGCTGCGCCGCTAGGTATAAAAGCACATATATTGCAAAGGTAGGTATAAAACAAGCTAACTCGACATTGTCATGTAGTTCTCAATGTGGCGGTCCTCTGGTGCTCCAGGATTTGATGCTTCATAGGTTGGGTGTGGAATATTTTTTGTTTTTTTTGGGTTTTTTATTTTTGCTGGATGCAACGGGGCCGCCCAACCGATGTATCATGCTGGCTTACTCCTTGAAGAAATTCATGTTTCCGGGGTACGAGGAGTTCTGCTGGTGGGAAAAGCCCTGATGGCCAGCACCCGAGTACAGTGGAAGCATTCCAGAGTACTGCAACAGATTCCTCAAGCCTTCGTGGCCCCTGTCATGACGTACACCGTACTGACCATTGAACAGAGACCTTGCACCGGCCATAATACCTGGATTCGCCATGGAGTAGCCCGCATTTCTCGTGAAGTCGTTAGAAATGAAGTTGGATAGTTGGGGGTTGGCATTATTGTATGATACAGTGGATTGATCGATCGGAGCCAGAACTGGAGCCGATATATGCAAGTTTGCTAACAGCGCCGTGGCTGAAAGGCTGGGGTCGACAAGGGAGTCGAAGGAGCTTTGCGAATCTCTTGGAACCGGGGACGGACCAAGACTGCGGTTCATCGCATAGCCGTCGTAGTACTGATGCAGATGGTTCAGGCGATTGTTTCTCTGATACCCATTATAGCCCTTGTTGTAGCCCGTTCCGTTGTTCATGGCCATGGAGTTGGCCTGAAAAGGGTAAGGGGCCATGGGAGTACGGCTTTGAATGAATTCGCCGTTTGCATTCATGTTTTGATTCGACATGACATTTGTAGGTGGAATGATCATGTTGCCATGGTTCACCTGCTGATGTTTACGACCCGACGACTTGACCCCATTCAAAATAATGTTAATTTTCAGCTGGATACGTTTGCCGAACGAGGAGACGATCTTGCAGTTTTGGAACCAGTGCTTGATGACTTGGATCTGCAACGAGTCCGAGCTATGAGTGTAGTTTGGGGGAAGAAGCTGCTGCAAAGAAGGTATGACACTTCTGTCGCTACCCTGGTAGTAAGTGACGTTATGGTTGATCAAAATGTCTATCAACGTCTGGATGACGTAGTTGCCGTATGGGTCGTTGATGAGCTTGTTGAGATCAGTGTTGAAGATGGCACCTATAACGGAAAACTTCAAGTCAGTGAACAGACGCAGCTTGGGCTCGTTGTGGTAACAGTTCTTCATGAGCTTCTCAACCACATTGGAAGAGAACTTCAAGTTGCACAAGTCATTGATACCGTACTTGAGGAAGTTGTTGAAAAGGGCACAGTTCACATCAACAGAATCAATAGAGACAAGATACTGCAAGACGTAGTTACCAAACTGATCGTTGATCAACACGACAAACACATTGTACTGCAAGATCTTTTCGGAGAAGGCAGAGAGCTGGGAGGGGTTGACGTGGTTCAAGCACTTTTGAAGCACGCAGCAACCATGCTTGTGGGTAGCCACCACCAAAATGTCTTCGATGATGGAGGAGTAGATGAACTGGCAGTTGTCGGGTGGGTACTTGTTCAAGATCTTCTGGATGACATGGTTGCCGTTCAAGTCCTTGATCAACTCGATGATGTACGGCTTCAAGCCCTTCATCAAGAGCGCCAATTGGTGGCTGTTGGACATGTGGTCGATGACTTTCTGCAAAGCTCTGGTTCCATGCTGGTTGATGGAAACCAGGAACAAGTTGTTGTGCAAGGTGTCTAACATGAGGTCAAGGTCGGGTTCCGAGCAGTAGTCGACCAACTTCTGGACCAAGTAGTTGCCAAAAGGGTCGATTATGAGCTCGTACAACAGAGGAGCGACCTCCTTGAAGATGATCTCGTAATTGGCGACCCTAGCCTGGCGATTGGGCACGACATTCTCGTCGATACGTTTCTGGAGGAAACGACAGCCGTACTGGTCCTTGGCCAAACGCAAAATGTGGCTCCGCAACAGCAGCAAAGGCGCCTTCAGCACCAGGGCCAAGTAGTCCTTGTCAATTTTGAGTGGCGTGGTTTCCTTGGCTTCAAGGCTGAAACTCGGCAAGGACAACAGGCCATTGAGGCGCTGCTGGTCCCAGAGCTTCGAGTTTGTCGTTGCCGACGGAGGCGTTGTCGGCTCGACGATGGAGGAGATCGAGTTGATCAGGAGGTTATGGGAGTGTTCTCTAGGGGAGACCATTGTGGAGCGGAGATTGACGGGTCAAGCAGCGATGCACGGGAGCCAAAAAGAAGAGGGATGTGGAGCCGGAAACGGGAGCACAAACAGTGGAGCCGTGGGTTTCAGGGCACACACTCTGCGGATGAGTAGGGATCGAAGTGGCGATGCTGGGCGACTCAGGGGTCAAAAAACTCGAAAAAGCCAGCCTGGCGAAACAAGCGCTAGTGGTCTCGAGACGCTAGGAAAGCAGCAGAGCCGTGTTTGGCGTGGGAGCAGGAAGCGGGTTGCCTCTGGAGGAGCAGGCTTGTCTATACAAGGAGAAACGAAGCCCGGAAAATGTGTGGAAACGACGGCAATGGCAGCGGCGTCGAAGAAATTAAAAACACTGAAAGGAAAGAAGTGGAAAAGTTGGCGTTCAAGGCTCCGCCGGAAAGAAGGTCTGGTTTGCTTCGTGGAGGCCCTGATCCAGCCTGTATGGCGCCAGAGACATCCAGCCCAGGCACAAGACACCGACATTGTGAAGGGGGCCACGACACGCCGCGCAACCCGGTTTTATGTAGGGCGATTTGAATTAGAAAATTTCAATTTGGCTGCAACGGCAGCTTGGGCATGTCTTGGCCGGGAAGCTTGGATTTCGGTTTTGGATTGTGGCATTTGGAGAGTTCATCCGGCGGTTTCTTTCATTTCTTTTTCATAAACCACCGACCAATCAGGACCCAGCATTTCCCGTACTTTCGTCCTTTTTTTCTCCCGCCTTCAACATCGACCTCTCGGCTCGACTCCATCCTCGTCTGAAACGGATCTGGACCGTGCGACATCGCCTATACACAATTCCCAGCAAACGCCTACGCCCCGTGCTGATTGGCCCTCGTTTTGGGTTTTGGGTTTGCGCCACCTCGGAGGATCTGAGGATTTTGGAAATTTGCACATTGTGGTGGAAAGGGGCCGTTGGTTTTGGCGAATCTGCTTTTGCCGTTTTGGGTAGGTAGAGGTGCTTGAGGATGTGCACCAATTGCAACCGATCGGAGCTCCAGGGGACCTTCGGGGAATGGCGGGAGCGGTGGTAGCTCGACGGGCGATTTTGAAGATTTTGTTGATTTTGAAGTTTTGTTGATTTTGAAGTTTTTGTGATTTTGGTGAATGGCACTTTGTGGATGTTCCTCAATTGCTAGGAATCAAGCAACCGGACGGGCTCTGCTGCAGGTGCCTGTCAAACACAAAATGGGCAGTTTTCCAAGCCCGATTCAAGCCTGATCGAAGAAGACCTTGTGCTTTCGGAATGGAAGCTGACGTCAGTCCCACCTCCTAGCGAATCTTCCTCCTTTTCCATATTCCTCTCCAACGCCCTGCTGTGCCTTTGGATCTTCCCCTTTTTAGTGCTTCATTGTGCTCGTCTCTGATCTTTTCCGTCTTACCCCTTCTTGGTGGTGTACTGCCCTCTTGCAACATACTGGTTGAGCACATCCTCGTAAAAGAGAAACTCGCCAGGGGGCCTGGCCAACGCACTGGCCAAGCGGCGCCGTATTCTTTCCTCCTCTTTTCTTTTCACCTCGGCTTTTCGTTCCTCCTGCTCCTGTGTGGTTGGAAAACTGCCCACCATGAATCCTGGTGGTGACAGGTACTTGTCCATGATCTGGGACCGGCTGAGCTCCTCCTGGCTTTTGGCATCTAAATCCCAAACGGGCCCGTTGGACTTGGCGCCGCTGCCGGCCTGAATGAAGAAACTCTGCAAGTTTTGCTCTTGTGCTTTTGTCATTACTCGAGGTTCTCCCGTTTTGGGTCTCTGCCATTGCCCATTTGGTCGGAAATCGTCCTGTGCCCATGGTTTTTCGGTAATGGGGTTTTTGGACAATTCGACGTTGAATTTGCGGTCGTCTAGCCGCATTCGATAGTACTTTCGTAGGAACCCTACTCGCTGGAGAGATGTGTAATGCAGAGGCACACCGACTTTTTCGTCTAGGGTTTCGAATTCGTCTTCTGAATCGGCCACAACTCGATCGTTTTCTTCTGCAAAAAGCACCTTGGGCGGCTCTTTGGTCACTTTCTTTGTGGGAGACGAGTTTTTATTGGGCAGTTCGCTGTCGGAGTATTGTGTGGGCAACCGGTTGAATTGGGAGCTTGTGATGTCATTTCCTGAATTTTGCGAAGGCCCCTTCACAGGGCTTGAAAGAATCAATACTTGTTCGTCGTCTTGACCCGTTTTTTGTTTCTTTCTCTTTGGTGAAACGTACTGGAGATTTGGGATGGCTCCTTCTGATTTGGTGGGACGTGCTTTTGTGGGCGAATTTTGCTCGTAAACAGCTATTTTCTTCTTGAGCTGCTTATTTTCGGCAGTAAGATCTCTCACCTTGTCTTTCAATTCCCTAAGCTTCTTGTTGAACTCCTTGATCAACAGGCTGCGGAATTGCTCGTTGTTAGAGTCCAAGTTCCGCACATCTGTAAGGGCGAGAATTCTATGAAGCTCGTCATTGATGTTAGCCACAGCTGAACGGATCTGTTGGTCCGCATCCATTAAAATATGGTAGTTAATTCAATGTTTAAGATGAAATACAGCTTTGTTGATACTATGCTGCATATAAGGACGCGATGCTGTCGCGTGACGCGTCAGGTGGATTTGGCTGCAAATCCTGATAAGACAGGTCTCGTATGCGCACTGCAGATAGGGTATGTGCAAGCACATGGCATCGCAACCGTATTACTGCATTGGGACCGCTAGTTTATCCGACTAGGTACAACCATGCCGGACGATGCGGGGCACAGATGTACGAACGGAGATGAGTCTATAGCTGGCAGTAGCATCTGCAAAGAAGCAGAGACATACTTTTACTGTCATCTACCTGTGCATGAATGCTGCTGCAGAGGATATGTGGCTGGGGCGACATTTTCATCGATTTAAGTAGTTAGAGGTTGATTCTTTCGGTATATCTTGATTGAATTTAACGAAAGAGTCTTTTCATGTCGGGGCCTAATTGCCATTATAAGTTATGTAACAATTTCTTGATACACATTCATTCACTGATATATCATGATTGGCTCGGAGAATAACCCTCTATTTGGCTGCACTCTTCCTGTGCTACAACACTCAATTCCATGGCCTGTGCTCTTTTTGGACTAGTACGTCTTTTTTTAGGAAACTGTGAGACGGCTGGCATTCACCTTCTTAAGATAGTCGTCTGAGAAGAAGAATCCTAACCTGCAACTATTCTGGTGGATTCTACTGTTGGTTCACGTTTTGTGCAACGCTTTTATGTGATTGGAAAGTGAGTCCGGGATACTTGAACTTCCGAATATCTTCTATAGTTTGTGTTTCGAAATCAGGGGATGTTCTCCTTTCAGCTCGTTGTTGTTTGTGCTTTAACCTGAACCTTAAGTAAGATTGATCATCAGTGCCTGCCACCAGCAATATATAGAGGATGGAAAAGATGATATTCTTGTCCTCTGTGATGGTAAAAGTTTTCTCCATCTGAAGGTCCTTTCTTGCGCAGAGCCATGTGTTACCTTGCTACCCTTGTCACCGTACTATTGAGTCTCAGACCTCCATTGAATTCTTTCTCAGAACATCCTCATCGTCTCGGAATATTGCTGATTGACTTCTCATTCTCGTAGTTCACAAAATTATCAATTTAAGATGCTAAATATTGTCAGCCTATGGCTTCGATGGTTGTCTGTCAATTGGAGTGAGCAGTCTCAATCGTACAACATGTTCCTCAACACCATATACAAGCACCATACCCATACATAGTACACCTATGCACTACATAAATTGAAGTATATTTTTGCAAATTTGCTAACCACTCACTCCCTTGATTTACCACCAGTTCAACCCATTTTGCAACCATTCCATGGCACCAGCCTGCACACAGGCCTCTCACAGTAAAGAAAAAATCTCAACTCTGCAACAACAACACCTATAGACAGATCCATTTCTTCCCAATTCCAATGTTTGGCGCCTCTGCAAAACCGGCACTGAGCTCCTTCAGCTTTGGCTCTCTGCAGCCCTCCTCGGGCTTTGGTGCGTCCAACAACACAAACTCCGGAGGCCTTTTTGGTCAACAACAGAAACCTCAAGGTGGTGGCCTTTTCGGTTCAGGAACACAAAACTCCAACTCTGGAGGGCTCTTTGGCGGTCAGAGTAATACTGCTAACACGGGCTCCTCGGGATTTGGCTCCTCCAACACCAGCGCAGGTGGTCTTTTTGGACAGAGTAATCAAAGCAACAACAACACATCATCAGGAGGTCTTTTTGGCCAGAAACCCGCTGCCATTGGACAAGGATTTGGCTCGGGAACCTCGAGTGGCGGCCTTTTTGGCCAGAAACCCGCTACTACCGGCACCACAGGAGGTGGACTTTTTGGTAGTTCTGGTCAGCAAGGACAACAAAATCAACAGACACAGCAGAGTGGAGGGCTTTTTGGGTCCAGCAATACCGCCAATAACCAGAGTTCTGGCGGCTTGTTTGGCCTGAAGCCTGCTGCCCCCTCCGGCGGTCTTTTCGGATCAAGCAACCAATCCACCACCGCTCAAAAGCCACTTTTCGGTGGATCTAATACTTCTACAGGTGGCGGTCTCTTTGGTGGATCTTCCAATACCGGCACTAACCAGACTTCTGGAGGTGGTCTCTTCGGTGGCTCCAGCAACACAGGCGGTACCACAGGCGGCCTTTTCGGAGGTTCTTCTAATGCAAACACAGGTGGTGGTCTTTTTGGCGGCCAGCAGCAACAACAACAGCAAAACCAGCAGCAGCAAACCCAGCAGGCCACGCAATTAACCGCCATGACTAGATTCGGCGATCTCCCGCCAGAAATCAAAAAAGAGCTACAAGAGTTCGACCAGTACATCAGCACCCAGCATCTCATAGCTACGACGCTTAATAACGACCTCCCCAAACACAACCAGCTCGTCAAGTCGATCGACTCGGACGTGAGCTACTTGCATAACAAAATCTCCACCATCAAGCAAGCTTTGAAGGGCGACAGCAACCAGTTGAAGGCCTTAAAAGCGGTCAATGACGAGCTTACAGAAGATATTGGCAACATCATGCAGCTAATAATCCAGCTCTCGACACCCGGCACGAAATTGTCGTCATCATTCCAATTGAACGAGTTCTTTGTCAAAAAGATCAAACACTACAAGGATGTCATGACTAGCTACGAAAACGTGATCAAGGAGGGAGAAGATGCCATCAGTGGGTTGCAGCACTCGTGCAATGACACTATGGGTAGCATTTACGATGTGGTGGAGGTGGTGAAGAGCCAGTATAATGTGTTTATGGAGCTCTGTGAGACGCTTGCGCAAGTGCACAACGAAGTGACCCGCTTGAAGCGCTAGAGCTTTTGAACCATTTGTATAAGGTGTGTGGAAGTTGTGGCACTGTCATAATAGAATCGTCAGCAGCCCCGGGAAATCGAAGGCGACACGAAAGTAATTGGATCCCCTTTTCAAAGACCAGAAGTATTTGACGGTCTGGTTTTTTCACTCATTAAGTCTGTGTGTGGCTGCCAAATAGATGTATGTACTATAACTCATCGTGATAATCCTGCGTAGACCCTCATCTAAACATCAACTCTTAATGGCCAGAGCCGATTATCTCGCCAAGTATCTATCCGGCGGGCCGGAAAAGAAGAATAAGAAAAAGAAATCAAAAACCCAATCTACCCCTGTTGTTGTCCAGCAGCCCGAACTCCAAACTGAGCCAGAAAAAGAACCTCTAGATCCAGAGTCCGACGATGAAGGTGCTCCTGCAATTACCCTGGACAAACCGATGAAGGAAAACAAAGGTTTCCGGCGTATAGATACAGGAGAAACGGTCAAATCGGATCAACAGGTTACGCCGAAAGAACCCTCGGCAGATGAAATAGCCAGGGAGCAGAATATGGCTTCAACAGTTTACAGAGACGCCTCAGGACGAATTGTTGATCTAGAGAAAAGGAGTCTAGAGCTTAAGGCTGAAAGAGAAGCTAAGGAAAAAGAGGCAATTGAAAGGCAGCAGCGAATCAACCAATCTGAGGTCGGCAGGCTTCAAGAAGCTGAGATGCAAGAGAAGCTCAGTAAAGCTACCCGTTTCGATGTTTCCGTGAATGATGACGAGTACATCGCTCATATGACGCAAAAGCAGCGTTTCGATGACCCCCTTGCCCCCACTGGCGAGGTCAAAACAAGCACCTCCATCAGACCAACCTACAACAAAGGACTCAATCCAAGCAACCGGTTCAAAATCCCAGCTGGATGGTTTTGGGATGGAATTGACAGAAGCAATGGGTTTGAAGAGCGGCTTTTAGAGAAGCGGAATGCCCAGCACCTCAGCAAGGTCGTCGCCAGAGCATCTGCGGAGTCCTACACCGAGTACGATTACGACTGATTCCTTTGATCAAAGAAGTTGGGGAGGTAGGGAGTTGAGGTCAATTAATTTGCGGATTGAGTGTCAAGAGGGAATGACATACGGTTATCGTGAACTGCGTTTCGCTGATATGGCGTTACTATGCGGACTAAGTCATATTGTATGTCATGGTATGACATGGTATGCTAATGAGACGATCACTGGTGTTTGATGTGGTCAGTTGCGCCATCAAATGAGCTCTCAGGCTTATGGAATCACATTGAGATGGCCTCTACAACCGCTCTGTTGATTATCATTATCCCACTGTCTTGTTTTCGCAGCCATACAGATGGGCATTCTAACAAGGAACCCAACGATAGTCAGGACACACCAAGTCTGATCATGAAGCTTCAATTGTTACAGCTGTGAAAGACACGTCCATCATCAAGAACGCTTTTAAACAATCCACCGGCATTACTTCTGTTAAGCATTCCTTCCAGCTGATTGCGTTGACAACACAATGGCAACACGTGTAGGTTCTACAAAAGGCTAATTGCAAACCAGTCAAACAAAACCAAAATAACAAAAAATCACGATCCCATCTCAATAAGATTCATGGCGTCAAAGGAGGACAATTCCCATCAAGTCATCACCTAACTAACACTACTGCACACATGCCGCTCAGCACATCATCTACCACAAGGTCCTTTGATGCCCAATAATCCCCCACCTATTCCGGGATTTTATTACGACGATGAAAGGGGCAGGTATTTTGCTATCACCAACGGAGAGAACCGGTTCAATAAACGGTACACCAACAACGCAGTTCAGGCTCAGGATCGCAGAAAGCGCCAGGACAGGAGGAACAAGGAACACGAGAAGAAGCTAAAGAAAAACCTTCCGTTGGCTTTAAACCGTCAAATGACAACCCCATACAATGACCCTGAAGGTTCGGTCCTTGCCCTGCGCCTCGGCGAGACTCCTTTCTCCTATCTTCCGGAAATCGTATCCAAACTCAAGAACTTGAAATACTTCAAGAAAATCGATTATGCCATCCATCCATACGGCTTCGGCCTGAAAGGTTCCGAAAATGAAGTTGTATTTTACGAGCCGCTGACCAGAAATGCAGGCACGACCCCACTACCTTTGGAAGATTATCCTCTCATACCTAAAGGACAAAGCAGCACACATGAGAGAACAACGTTCAAAGGCATCAAAACAGACACGCTTGACTACATCTTTTTCGATAGTTACATGTGCCCGTTCCAAGCTATCAACAATGAAGGAACTCGCTATGAATTGAACTGGGACCTTTTACGGACTCTAGGTGCTGTGGATGCATTTGATCCAGATGACATTCGTATTTATAGCTGGACAGTGTCAGCGGATACTGTCTACATCTTGACAGACCGTCAAATTTTGTTTCTACTGCTTGAGAACTTCCACCTCAATCAGAAGCCTGCTCTGGCACTTGATATGCCTGTTCCCCAAGGAGATGCCGAAGATGCAGTTGTGGATGAAAGTGGTCTTTCGTTTATTCGTGGCACTCACTTATGTTTCGTCGCTCTAGGTGACTACGTTTCTTGGGATCTTACTATCGAGATCTTTCAGCACTTTAAATACACGAGAGTTGTGGGAGACATCACATTTGTTACATTTGCCTTGATAACAAATCAGGGTGTGATTGTGAGGGAGTTAATGATAAAAGAGGGTGATGACACACGGTGGACTGGCGATGGTTCCATGGTCTCACGCCAGGAACATAACAATCTGATGCCAATAGCCTTCTTATACAATGCCATTTTAATTTGTGAAGAAGATAGAGGCAATTTTGTGGCCATTGACCTTAAGGAGAAGAGAATTGAACGATTCGAGTGTTCCGCAATCAGGAACCTCAACCTCAGTGAGCCACATTTTGAGGTCATCTTCCATGACAACAAGATGTACCTATCCACCGAGACAACGACATTCGTTTTTGAGTGAAGCCCTCCAGCATAAGATGAACATCGAGGTACTGATATGATCCCGTTTTAGGCACCTTTTCGTAACCACACTGGTGATTTGTGAGGCGCGCTGCAGGATTATCAACTCTCAAAAAGATAACCACATTCATTTCATGATAAAGGAAGACGCCGCTTACCCGGTCCTTGATGCACCAGGTACAGCCGACAAGCGGCCTACTTCGCTGACTTGCCCCACAGAGCATTGTCGAAAATCTCGTCGTACAGAAAATGAAACCACAGTAACAGGACGAGATGAGGTGTTTGTGAAGGAGGGGTTCCACAATATGGATCTCGTGAGTTTGGACCTCGCCGTGAGATTAGGAGTAACTCAGTTTTCCTATTTGCCGACGCTTATGAAAAGATTGGAGCAGTGCCGACCAACTCTTATTGTTAATAATAGCTTCTACCCTTTGGCGCCAGACCTGATAGATTACAAGACTAAGGCGATCGGCATCGATTTCCACGAAAGATATTATGGGTTGGCTGATTTGCATGGTTCTAACTTTCAATTTGATGCTCGTTTTTGGTCACCCAAGCTAGAACTGATATCTGGAGTCATCACCAAGGACAATGACTATCTATGTGCATTGGACCATGACGGCGACAGGCTTCTTGTGAGCGACCAGCATGGTGACACCATGTGTATTTCCAAAACGATATTGAGGGATTACGAACGTGAAACCTACGAGGATGTACCAATCTTCTACTGTCAAACAGCTAACGCAGATACGATTTTTCTCTTCAGCCACAACTTCGTCCTTGTGGTGAAGTTCACCGATCTTTTCCATTCCCTACCCTTGTGGTGCCACGCGGAGCTCACGGATGGAGATGGTGTTCCAAGAGACCCGAAAGTTGAAGGAGTATACGTCTCTTGCATTCGGATGGACATTGTCATGGTGACTGACTTGCTCCAGTGTTCCTCCTGGAATGTCGGCAAAGATCTCTATTCGCATCACAGATACAACAAACTGGACGATATCATCACATTCATTGCCGTCACAGAGGACTCCATCGAGCTACGAGACTTTCAAAAGGAAATGATGCAGTGGGACGAGTTCACGACCACTGTTCCGAGGAAGAGAGATGAATATCATGAACCAATAGCATTTCTTTTTAAGGATGTTTTCGTCATCGAAGAAACTAGGGGTTGTTTCATGGCATACGATCTTACAAATCGTCGCTGTGTGCACTTTGAGAGTGAATTCTTCAGCTGGATACCGTACTCTTTGCACTGGATGTTTGAGGGTGCCAACGACGCTCTTTACTTGTCGCTGGAGAGTTGCTCGTGGTACATTCCTTGATAGATGATGAGGTCCAGGTGATATTGGAGCTGAGAATAATGTGGAAGATCAACTCAGGCATTCCGCTGGGTCGAATGTAATGTGGTTCATGCGTATAGATCAATGCATTATCAACGCTGAAAGTGATCTCCTTGTCCAGCAGTCTAAATCTCATGCGGCTGAAATTACGAAACCACCTCGTAAATTTCAACTCCGCGAAGATTCCAACTACATCGAAATCAAGCATCTAAAGATGCAAGGTGATGGTGAAAAAGAGCCATCCATATACAATCTTCTAAAACATGGCACTAGTAAGCTCCTTCCGGGCATCACTGTTTGGCCCATGTTGAACAACAGCGAAAGTTCCATCTACTTCAATCATCAGGATAGAGAATTGGGATTGGCTATATACCCACTAGGATCGTTCTGGAAGCCGTTTTGCAACGGCAGCTTCTATGATATGTCCTTCACTGGAGCACTAGTTAGTGATGAACGGTACATTTTCCCTTTGAAGGGCTCGTGGGCTTACAGTTGGAAAGAACTTGAGGTAAGTGAAACGACCTTGAATTGGATTCTCGGTAATTTAAAAGAACGTGAACATATCGAAGAGACTCTTGAGCCTGACGATTGGGGGTTTGACAACTGTGCCGTTTCAAACGAAACTGTCTATTTTGTGAGTACTATAGGAAAGAGCACAGGAAGCTGGATTGTCAAGCTACCCATTCTGGAATTCTATGAGGACGAAATGGAGTACCAAGACATTTTTCACATTGACTTGAAAAATCCGCAAGACCTATTGGTGAATGCCAATTTGCTACTGGGTTTCGAGGACATGACCTTGTTCGTAAAGGACGATCTTGATGCAGAGTACGTGCACTTGGACAGCCCAATTCTTCGACACTTTAGGATCACCGAACAGGATGCTGAAGTATTTTTTATCATCACGGCAAATGAAGTCGAAATCAGGCATTGGGACGCTGAGAAACGAGATTGGACAGGAGATGTGAAGAGATTGAAAGTTTCGATCAGAGGAAATACACCGATATGCTTCATATACCATAAAATTCTCGTTATTGCAGAATCTCCTTCCCAAATCCTTCTTATCAACGTCAATGGAGAATGCGAGAGAATTGACTCGGACAGTTTAAACTTTCCTCCTGACAAGTACACTGCGTTTGTGGATTACAAGAACCATAACGTCTTCATATCACTGAAAGCAGGAACCCACATTCTAAAGCTCAACTTACAATCATGATGGAATCACGCCAGGGCAACAATCTATGCTTTTGTATTCGGAATGACATATAAAAACGGGTTAAAATAGGTCGAGGGCAGGACCCACGGGGAATAGAAGTCATGACACATAAATTTAGCGTTTGATGAATTGAGCGTACGAGTTGTAGTCAAACTTGCCAAACTTGTAGTCGATATCCAACAACAACTTCACAGCGTCCAGGGACTTGTACACATAGTCAGCAGGCAACTTCACCAAGGCATTGGACAAGTCCTTATTAGGGCTGGTCAAACCGTGCTGCTTGAACAATTTATCCTGGTTGAAGAACATGTCTCTAGACTGCAGGCCGTACACTTGGTCGTTGGTCAAGTTGTAAACACCAGGGTATCCACTGACAGCTCTGAAGTTCGACTCCTTGGTGTTTGGAGGGTGCAAGGGGAATAATCTCTGTAACAACTCGTAGGAGGCCAAGGTGAAACCAAACTGAGGCGATGATCTGAACACTCTAGCAAGCGAACCCTTGAAGAAAGCAGAAACACCCTCCTCCTTCATGATGAGACCGAAAGCATGAAGGATACCTCTATACTTGACGTCACCGTGCTTCGTCTCAACTTGCAATCTGGTCTTGATGACATCCGCCGGCGTGGTGAAGAAGGCAGCTGGGGCACCAGCCAACGCACCGGAAAGCAACAATTGCCATGTTCTAAGCGAATGTCTTTTGTTGGGGTCATGAGGATCGTAGTTGAACAAGTGGTACTTGATGTTGGCATACGTGGGGAAGTAGATGGCCGAGAAGGGCACATCTCTCAACAAACAGGCACTGGCACCCTTATAAAGACCCTTGAGGCCTAGCTGTCTGATGATCTGGGCGGCCGTCAAACGCTTGTGTGGAATCTCACCGGGCTTCAACTCCTTGGCTTTACCACCCTGCATTTGCAATCTGATTTTGACGATTTCCAATGGGTTGGTGAAGATGACCTGACAAGCACCGGCCGACGAACCGGCGAGAATTTCCCAACCCATGGTGATGGAGCCGTCGTCGTTGGAGCCGATACCACGAACCAAGTCGTTAACGGTCAACTTGATAGCCTTTTCAGGAGCGACACCGACCAACTGGGCAGCCAAACCAGAGTACAAGCCCTTGAAACCCTCCTTTTTGAGAATCTTCTTGAAACAGTCAAGCGAGTTGTCGTAAAGAGCCTTGTGTTTCTGGGCCTGCATTCTCGTCTTGACCAAGTCAATTGGGTAGACGACAGTGGCACCTATACAGCCGGCGATGGAGCCCAAGAAGAAGGAGTACAAGGAGTCGAAAATAGGCCACAAGGAGAAGTTGTCTTCACGCACAGGCTGGGCAGCAGGATGGTCGAAGATCGAGTACAAGGTGGGCTCGTTGTTGAGGTAGTTGGGGTTCAAGAAGGAAATCAACTCACGGCGAGGGATGGTTTCCTCGTTCTTGTCGATCAAGTAGAACAACAAGTCGATCTCCTTGGTGGTGATGGGCTTGAAGTTGGAGGACTTGAGGAGGTGGTCGTTCAAGTGGGTGTACAAGTCCTTCTTGTTGATCAAAATGTCGGCCTTGTCCTTGGTGGTGGGCGGCGTGTTGGCAATCACCTCGTTGACCAAATCAAGCTTGTTCAAGCAGTTGTATACGAACAACACGTTGGACAAGGTGAACTTGTCCTGGTTGAAGTACTCAGGCAAAGAGGCCAAGTTCTTCTGCAACTTGATCGAGAGCTTATGGCTCAAGTTGCTCTGCAACAAGTGGTGGAACTCGTCCTGGGAAATCACGCCCAGGCGGCCTGCTCTGACCTCAAACCCACCAATCAACTTGGTCACTGGGAGGTAGTTGACCAAGGAGATGAAATCCTGGAAGTCAATCTCGCCGTTGGGCGCAAAAAACCGCTCCAAGTACGCCCAGTTCAACTTGAGCTTTTTGGGCTGGTAGTTGGGGTCGATGGCCTTGTTCAAAGCGTTCAACATGTCGATACACCTGGCGTACGACAACTTGTGCTTGTCGTTGGCCAAAAGATTGAACAACAACTTGAACTCGCCATCGGTGCCGGTCAAGGTGGTGGTGAAATGAACAAAATCAGACTCGTCCACGTAGCCCTTATCGCCTCTGTCGGCAATTAAGTAAAGCAACGAGTAGGACTGGGAAGGAAGGTCATTTGGGAATGGGGCGAGAATCAGGACGAATTCCGGAAGCAGCAAGAACTTTTTGTTGCTGACCGGGTCGAACGACGCAAACTGGTCGAAGATCTCTTTAGCTCTTTCAGCCATGAGGAAGAAGTGGTTGTTGATCGCGAGAAAGTGAGTAGGAACCGAGTTGATTTGTCGATCCCCACAATTTGGCGGTGCACAGAAATTTTCTTTTTTTTTCGATTTTCTTGAAGAATACGATGTCTTCACAAGCGAAGGCAAAAAGAAGTTTTGTCGATTTTCCAAATTCTAGGGTCTATTCTACAATGCCGCTGGCAGATGGCTGGTGAAAAATCAATGGGCGTTTTGTCTCCGCAGTACAACGGCCGAGAACGGAACATGAAGATGCCGTTTTTGCAGCCGCCAGCGCGCCGGGGTTAGGCGATTCTCCGCCTTACCAGTAGTCTAGGGACGTTAACGCCGAGAGCTCCTCTACAAACATGGCTGGGCAGCGTTGGTGCTGGAGCGTTAACTATGGCCATGTCACAAGACCCCGGTGCTTCCGTCCGTCCGAGGGAGGGGCACCGCCCGGGGAAATCGCGCTTCTGTGCAGGACGGCGACTCACCTCACGGCGCGCCCGAGCGAGATGTGGAGAATGGCTGCAAACGAGAGCGTTATGGAGTGATTGGAGAACATTGGACGGTTATTTTGATGGACGTTTTTTGATGGAATAGATAGTGGGAGGGTGTTACTGTATATAGGGAGGAATTCCACGGGTTCTCGAAAAGAAAAAACGGTTAGCCCTATTGGTCCACCCGAGGGAGCCGACCGTGCCGCTAAGGTCACTTAGATAGAGTTTATTGGGAATTTCCGGAGAAATTAGCCCCTGAGCTAGTTCACGCTTTTTTTAAAATAGGTTGCGTTTTTGTGGGGTTTAGGAGCTGGCGCATACGGAGTTGGTCCCACGCAGCACCCTCCTTCTAAGAAATGAACATTCAATGTAAGAGCGATGGACTGAGTATTACAGTGATCGCTTTATTTTAGCCTTTAAACTACTAAACTCCACCTTTTTGGTGATGGCGGTTTGTATGGCTGGTCGAGTTCAACAACATCATGCCTCCACATGCTTACTCAGCGGAGCATGAAAACTACATAGTGAGTAGGTCCAGTGAAAAACACAATGGGTTCCAAAACCCTCAGTAGTGCTTCACCTGCTGTACCGCTGAACCGAGGTCCTCAAGGTGCATGTGTCAAAAGCCGTTGGCTCTAACGCCGAAGCATATGCTTCGGTAGCAATGCCCATTGTCTATGCGTTTACAGATCTCTGTTGGTGAATGTGGACAAACAGGCTAGGGAAGGTGTCAAGGGTGTTATGAGCAGCTTGTAGCGAAATGAGGCTGAAGGCGTTTCTTTTTCGGCTTTTACCGTTTTACGAGCCAATGTCCGGTTTCACTAAGGCCGAGCCCCCAGCATCCTGGAGGTGTGTTTGCATGTTTGATATCTCTCAGGAGGCTTGATACTGAAGGAATTGGAAGGTTTCCATTAGTATTTCGTTGATATCTCCATCAATTTTAGATTCGTTCTAGAAGGATGTGCCACCACCAGGAAAGCCGCTAGGAGGATATCGGAATCTACAGAGAGGAACCCAACTAGGCAACCGAAAGCGAGTGTAGAGCAATCGATATCTGGGTGGTTTGGTTGGATTGTTTGGAGGAGTCGTTATTGGAAGTAGCTGATTTGGAGATTTGTAAAGGGTGGTTTGTGGTGTGTTGCATTTCTCTCAATTGGTAGTATTTCGCAGCCATTCTCCAAAAGCTGGGAGGTGCATCAAACAGCGTTCAGGTAGAATTATTGGATGATTGTAAGATGGTTGTTGAATGATTGTGCTTCTCTTAGATTAAAAACGCTATATCACAAAGCGTAATTTTGTTTTAGTCTGGCAGGTACAATAGCTTAGTTCTACTTGGTTCTATATCGATACAATGCAAGTAGCACGTCAAAGTCTGGTATCTCTGACATTCCTGTCTTTTCATTTAAATTCAATGAACGTAACCGGTGAAAAGCGAGCTGATTGGCTTCTTTAATTATTTAATGTTTTTAATATTGTTCATCTAAACAAGAACTCTGATTACTATCTCTCTACTGTACCAGCGCTGAACTCCGAACACTCAACCTCCCAACACACATCACAACACCAAGGCCTTCTATCAATGGAACCATTAGCTCAAAAAACCAAAATAAATAAATTAAAAACCCATTTCTACGATCCCACCACTTCACCATACCCAAATCCCAGGTACTTCCCACACGTGACCGGACTCGATATCTGCCCACTTCACCTACACCTCTTCTTCCAATGGCTTCCGGAGCTCCAGGTATGTACAATCTTTGATTATCCCAAAAATTCACTAACGCCAGGCGGCAACTTCAAAAGTTGGACACCCACACCTCCCGAAAGAGGATCCTTTCCTTTGGATCACTATGGTGACTGCAAAGACCAGATGATGGAGTACCTCAAGTGTATGAAATTCACAGAGAACAAGAACGCACCAAACTGCCGAATTCTCGCAAAAAAGTACCTTCAATGTCGTATGGACAACCAGCTTATGGAGAAATCCGACTGGGATTCGCTAGGATTGGTCAATCTACCCGGAGAAGGTTCTTCAGAGTCCAAATCTGCTGATTCCAAGACAGAAACGAACAGTTCTTCAAAAGACAACAGTCCCCCAAAAGATAACCCATCATCCCTGTAAATACGTGTAAATACATCTTTTAACTGAATATCTTTAGCTATATACTGGCAATCACTTGCTTTCCTGTGGAGCCTTGGAGTCGCCTCTTCCTCCTCTGCCTCTACCACGGCCTCTGAAGTTGCCTCTGCCTCTACCACCACGACCACCGCGGCCTCCTCTTGAGGACTCGTTTTGGCCATTTGGCTTGTTCTCAGCGGCAGGTCCAGTAGGAATCTGCTGGGCTGATTGCTGCTGAGGAGGTGCTTGCTGGAAGAACTGTGGAGGCAATGGGACACCAGGAACAACGGGTATTTGTTGACCCTGGGGTGGAGGGGCCTGGCCTGATCCGCCATACAAATGTGGTGGAATCACCATGCCGTTTGGAGGAACACTTCCCTGGCTCATGACGTTGGAGTAAATCTGGCCGTAAAGTTGTCTCACACGGTTGGCATCGTGAACGGCAGCCTCGTCGGCTTCCTGGGCCTCCTTTTTCTTGGAATCAGAGTCGCCCTTTTCCTCAGCCTGGTCCTTGTTCTTTTTAAGCAACGAGAGGATCTCGTTGGTGTGCTTGGAGGTCTTCTCCTTGTCAACCTTCTCCTGTGCCTCGGCTTGTTTGGCCTTGGCAATCTCAGCCTGTCTAGCTCTGGCAGCTCTTTCTTGCTCTGTCAATGGCTTCTTGTCCTTAGAAGCCTTGGAGTGGAACACTAATTGTCTGTTGGTGATGTTCAACACAAGCGAGGAGTCAATGATCATACCTCTGTTGGTCTTCAACTTGCCGCTCATGTTGTTACCGTTCACAAGTGGTTCATCGAAAACAACACCCAAGGATGTTTTCGTTCCCACGGCGGTGATGCTGACAATGGTACCCTTGGTCAACTTAGGCACCTTACCGGAGTCCTGGACGTAGATGACACGGTCTCCAAGATCGTATCTCTGGTTGCCCAACAACTGGTACGAGGCACTAGGGTTGATGATGGCCTCCTTGGGAACACCCTTGATATCCTTGTTGGACAATGGGAGTGGTCTGGTCATGTAGTCATCCATGAAGTCCTCAATGGCAGCGATACTGAATCTAGTCAAAGACTCAGACTCCAAGGAAACTTGGACCATCTCGGACTTGGCAGCCTTCAACCATCTGCGGACCTCTTGCACCTCTGCCTCGCTGCTGACCTCCTCGATAGGTGGCATATCACGACGGTCCTTGAGGTTGACAAGGTTCTTGAAAAGCTTGGGGAACTTCTCCTGGTAGTCCTTGATCAACTTCATAGCCAATGGCGAGTACTCCCAGAATCTGCCACTTTTTCTTGTGTAGCCCAAAACCTTCACACGACGGGCATCGTTCTTGATATCCAAACCAACATTGACACGACCCGCCTTCTTGTCTCTGAGCATGAAAGCACTTGTGATCCTCGACAAGAAGAGACCATTCAATCTCAAAGCCTTGGCAGCCTCGTAGGAACTGAGATATCTAATCTCGCGCTCCTCAATCTGCAAACGCTTCTTACCGATGTTGGGTTCCAAGGTGGACTGGATCTTGTCAACCCTGACATTGATCTTGTCGTTACCAGTGTATCCTGCGATAGTAGCAGGAGCACCGTAGGCAAAAGCACCCAAGAAGACAACTGGTAATCCAACGGGGAATTCCTCATCGATTGGCTTAGGTGGCTTGACCGCATATCTCTCGTCCTCATTAACAACCTCCTCAACAATCATCTGGATTGGCACTGGCTCCGTATCGTAGTGGAATGACTTGACGTAAGCACCAGACTGAGCTCTGACCATACCCTTGATACGCTGAACGAACACAATGGCCTCGATGTTCTTGAGATGAACGGCCTTGGTCTTGGCATATTCATTACGAAGGCCTGACTTGATCTGGGAAAATTCTCTGTGTTCATCGGAAGTCAACTCATTGACAATGAATTTACGACCAGTGCCCGCCTTGATCTTCTCGTACTTGAACAGACCATCCCACACTTCAGTGACCCTCGATTCAGTCAAGAATGGCCAATTGCTGTAAACGATCTTACCCAAAAACTTTTGACTGAACTGTTGTATCGAAATATCACTCCAAATGTTGTCAAGCTTAAGGTTCATCGACTCAGATCTCGATGGGAAATTGAAAACCTTGACCTCTGATAAGTACAAATCGGATGTAAATGGAATGGTGTAAAGCGTTGGGAAACCTGCTAAAAGCTCTTTACCCAACTTGGCGCCCTCAGGCAAGGCAAACTTGAATTCAGGATCCAAGGGTGGCAATTCAAAGTATTCCTCGTAACATCTGTCATGCTCAATGTCATGGAAGTATCCAGGAAGTGGGGTTGGATAGACAGAGTCATTCTGTGGGTTGTAGATAAAGATAATGTCCTTACCATAGCTGTTTCTCTTCGTTTCTGTTGGCAGGAGCTTGGATTCTACAGGCTTCAACACCTCAAGAAGCCTCTTCTCATCAACAAAGTCCAACAAAACGACAGCTTCCCAGGATGCGGTTTTACCATTAAGATCCACATCAACCTCATGTGGGTAAAAGTCCTTGATAGGAGAATGCTCATCAGTCATCAATGGTCTGTAAACGTCAGGCATCAACTTCCTGGATCTGGCAGGAAGCACAGCCATAAGCTGTTCAAACGGCTTGAATGGAGTGGACTGTTCGAATGGAACCTCGGTTTCATTCTTCTCCAACATGTCCTTGATACCAATGGCGATATCAGAAATTCTGGGTGCGTAGTGGAACCTGAAGTACCAACTCCAGGAGCGGCAACCCTTGTAGTAATAGTACAAAACCCATTGCAAACCCTCCAAGTAATGTCTCGTTAAATCAATCATCTTGTCATTATCGTGAATTGAAAAATGCAACTTGTCTCTGTAGTATTTGTCTTTCCAGTCAACGAACTTAGCGTCGTACAAGTCTTTCGTCTCCTTCATCAACTCCTCAGTGGCAAACATGTTAGCGTTTTGATACTTTCTGATCACCTTCTTCAACTCAGCAACTCTTTCGTTGAAGTCCTCGGGACTCTCATAGGGTGAAATACCGTCAACGTCGTAGATAGCCTCATAAGTGTCCTTCGACCTGGAATGGACAATGAGGAAGCCCGCCTCCAAAGCGAACTGCTTGAAGAATTCAAGATGGTGCTCTACTTCATCCTTAGGCAAAGAAAGCGTAGGCAAGGTTTGGCTGTCAGCCAATTCCAAAAGCTCCTTGACAGGACGGTGACCCACCTCCAAAATCCATGGTTTTATAAGGTGAACCAAGGTCTTCTGGTCCTTCAACACAAGCAACTTACCGGATCTTTCTCTCTTCTTTTCACCAGTGATGGAGATCTCTTCCAATCTTTTGTTGAACCAGTCGACATCGACATCCTGCTTCTCAAAGTTCTCCAACTCAAACTCCGACAAGTACTCAAGCCAGGTGCCAAATCTCTTGAAATTTATCTTACCACCTTCGTTCAAGTAACCGTCTGAATGAAGCATACTCTGCTTAAACGTTCCCAATAGAAGTGGGAAAGCACCCTTGTTGATGTGCAAGTCGGGCAAGTTAGGTAAGAAATCGTTACCAATGACGTACATGATCAAGATGAAGTCGTCCAACACCCGCTCAAAGTCATATTCAAAAGAAAGGTTGTTTTCTAAGTCCTTGAACTCCAAGGCCAAGTACTCTCTTAGCAAGGATAAATGCAATAAGAAAAACTTTTGGTCGTGAACATCGTTACTCTTATTCTGGGAGCTGGGCCCGAAGGTCACCTCCTCACGCAACAAGGAGAAGTGGGAGTCATGCGTCACCAAACCCAACATGATCAAGTCAGCGTCCAAACCGTAAATGCAGTGTCTCAAGTTGGGGTTATAGCTGGACTGTGATTTCATGGTTCTGATAAACTGCATGATCTTGTGCTCACCTTCACCTGGAACCTCGTGTCCCGAAAGCACCACCTTGATGCTGGACCAGCGGGTGTCCTCCGACATCTTCTTGTGGATAAAGTATTTCAAATTGTCGGTCAAATTGGCCATGAACTCCGTACCTGGGGTAATGGCGTTGGAGTCGAAAGGATCCTCCTTGGGGATCTCGGCTCCCTGAGCAATCGCTTTTTTGAGATTCTCTTCTGCCTCAAAAGCCGTCCGGAATCTTCTGGCACGTTGCTGATTCATTTTAGCTCTAGGTGCCACGCCATCAATGGCCATGTAGAACACCTCCTTGGGCTTGATGATATCGAACAAATGATCAATATAATTGAAAATTGCCGCGTATATCTGGTCATCGCTCATCCTCGTCAAGCTCAGATGGTTAGCATGGGTACACGTATGGAGAATGGAATTCATATCAAGGTACAAATTGTCAAACTCTGGGACATTGTCGCCCTCGACCAACTGGGAGATTAGAGGCCATCTCTCGGAGATAAACCGAAAAAACTTTGGAATTCCTGCTTGTTAATATAAAATTTCACACCTTGTGGTAAGCGTGGACATACCCATTGTGGTTTGGGGTTTTACTGAGCCAACGCTGAAATATAGACTGCCTGGGTGTATTGAATCGCACACGACCCTCACCAACGCTGCTGGTAGACGCTTTATACCAGACCGGCAGCGTCTACAGATTTCGCAACCAAAGAAATATCTAATAAACACTAAGCATTAATTGGGGCATGGCCTAGTGACCACGAGCAGCTGCGTGTTGCTGTTTAACCTCCTTGAGTTCAGCTCTGCATCTCTCGAGCTCAGCCAGCCATTGGCTCATGATCTGGACCGATTTCTTGTACAAGTCCCTGCTTGTCTTATCGAGCCTCGACTTCATGATTGGTGCCTCCTGGCGAGCCTGCTCCCACCATACTTTGATCTTGGCCTCCACTGCTGAAGAACCGGCGTCAGCGTTGTGTGAAATGCTCTGCAAAGTGGACTTGGCCTGGTCAAAGAAGCCCTGGAGTTTGACCTTGGACTCTGCGGAAAATGCATCGGCCACGTTCTTGCTCTGAGCCCAGCTCGATTTCATAAACGGGAGCACCTCCTCTTTGCCAAATACGGTGGTTTGGTTGTACGCCTCGGCGAATCTTGTCTTCGCATACTGTGTCTCAGGAAGCTCCTGGAATTCTGACCACAGCTTCTGACCAAAAGCAACGCTCTTCGAGAAGAAGCGTTTCGAGGCCTCCGCACCCTGATTCCAGATCTTGGGAGAATGTTCGACTGCACGTTCCCACACCTTGGCGATTCGCAATTGCCGTGGAGCTTCCTCTTGTGCAAAGAAGAACAGCTTCTTCTCCTGGGGCAACTCCTCGTAGGCGATATTGTTCCACAATGTGGCAAGTTTCTCACTCACAGTGAGCTCCTTGGGCTGTGGAGCAGGGCGAAGCGCCGCCACAGATACCACCGAAACCGCCAACGCCACGGCGTAGTAAAGCAAGAAGTCCTGGTGGCGATTGAGCGCCGACAACACCAGGTAGCGAGTGTGCTGGAAGAGGGTGAAGTCGAAAAGGAGCTCCTTGCGTTTGGCGTCAAGCGACGAGTACAGATCAGCGAAAAGGGCTCTGTAGATCAGGCGAGAGGCGTTTCGGATGGTCGAGTCAAGCTGGACAAAGGCTCTGTGGATGAAACAGGCAGAGCACTGTTTGGTGACGGACTCCGATTCAGCTGATGTCTCAGCGGGGGTCTCCAAACTGGGGGTATCAATGGTGGGTTGGTTCTCCTTCTTGACAGAAGCCGTGATGGCCTCTTCAGGTTCGGTTCTGGGCTCGGGCGGGACCAAACCGCCCTCGAACTTGCTCTCCGGAGCCTCTTTCACGTTCTCCAGGTCCCCTTCCAACGCATCCTTCTCCTTCTTTAACTCCGTGGATCCAGGATCCTCCAGAACCACAGGTGATCCCGAACCAGGCAGTGGCGACGCCTCTGAATCCACATCGCGGTGCTTGATCTCCACGACGCTCTCCTCTTGTGAAACAGGCGAATCCTTGGATCTCTGGAAATCGTCATCAATCTTGTCCCTGCCAGTCAAGGTATTGACCGAATCAGCAGGGGCGATTTCCGGGCGGGACGCCTCTTCAGAGTCGCTTTTTTCAGGAGTCAGTTGCAAAGGCTCATCGTCGATATCCGAGGAAGACAGAATAATCAGCCAGTCCTCGTCGGCAGTTATAGATGTGGACATGTTCATGGTGGTAGTATGAGAAGTGATAGGGAGTACAGATAAGGGGCGGTTATCGAGGGGCACCTCAGGAGCAGGACGCACACAATAGATAATACTCACGCTGGAGAAGAGGGGTGGCGAGAGTGGCAAGTATAAAAGGGCGTGGGTTTCGCTGCAATAAAATGTAATTTTTTTCTTTTTAAATAATTTACGGCTTGGGTGGCATGGTCCCACCGGGGTCTTATCGGTGGCGCACTGGCTGCAAACCACAATTCTAAAGGTGTCAATGTGATTGGACAAGAATGTGACATGGACGTTGTGTATGGCGCCTGGGGTTTCGCGGCGTGTACGGCTTTTGCCTTTTCTGCCTTACTTTTTTATAGTTTGTTTCAGAATGGGTGCCTGGAGGCCTTTCGTGTCTCACCCCGCCGCACTGTGGCAGTATTTGGGTTTCAGGATCCGCCCCCTGTGTTTTTGTGTCACGGACTCTGTTGCTGAAGATGATTTTTGATTTCAGAGGGAGGGGATTCTGAAACGTTAGTGCCGGAGGAAGTCGGGTAATGCATGGTGGTGTATGGGGTAGTCCTGGTCACTCCGGCGAGGTTTCGGCGGGTGTGGAGTACGGAGGGTGTGGAGGCGTGACAGGCTTGGATGGGGGTTTCAAATGTTGTTTTTTGGATTTCTGCTATTGTGGGTTTTGGAGGGTTGCTTTGTAGGTGGATGGAGCGCAATGTGAAGTTCCGTCCCACGCTGGAGAGGTAAGGGGAGTATAGGTAGTAGAGGTAGTGGAGGAAGTGGGTGGAAGTAGGTATACGGGTTGAGTTGGTTTCAAGTTGACTTGAAAGTAGCTTATAATTTACACTAAAGCTCATATAACATGGGGAGTAATTTGTGTGTCAAACTAGTGTTCCATCCTTCTCTTACGTCTGCTCTTTCGTCGCATACCATGAAACTAAGTAGGATTGTGACTCGTAGGGTTCAAGGATTTTTGAATGATGGATGAGCTTTTAAAATGTTGTATGATGCACGAAGAATCACTGATCGGGCTTATTGGTGCAAACGGCTGCCTTACGAGGTACGACGGTAGATACTTCGCTACTGTAGAGTGCACAGTCAAGGGTGACAAAATTGTACCAAATCGGGCTCAATTCTGAAATTGAGTGCAAGTCTTCTTAAGAATCAACTTGTTTGCCACAGTCACAGTTTTTTGGAAGGTGAATGATTTGAAGAAGTGTGTTTACAGCAATATGCTGGATGAGGGACGATTTCGATATGATTTGGCCAAACCAAATCGATCTTCAGAGTTTTGACGTGCAAGCGCTTTGCTGTGAAAATTGCAACGCCATCTATAACGAAACGCTAGTTCCTCTATCATCAAACCTATTCTGGTCTGTATCCTTCATTTCACCGAAACAAACCTCTCATATCATCTGAACAGAACCCACATTTGATGTCACCACCATCGTTTAGGTTCGTCGTACAATCAACCTATCACATTCAATGCGTTAGAGTAGACCATGAGTCATCCCCAAGATCAGGCTCTATGACCATTTAGCCCTTCAACCTATCATCTTCAATCCACCTTCCTCTTGTCTACAACGTATCACTCATCCCTACTCTTTACTTCCTCCCATCGAACACCGCCCCGCTTTGAATCAAGGGTCCTTCGATCAAACCCTGCAATTGCACGCCTTAGTGGCTGCACACTGCACCACAATAACCTTTCCACCCATTAGAGTTCAGAAGATTGCTATGCAAAGCTATTGACCGAAAAGTATCACAATGTTCCATGTAAACGCTCTCCTCGATTCCTCAAAGAGCGCAAAATACTTAGACCTCCAACGTTTAGCAACCTCATAGGCAGCTCTACAGCCTGTCCCACTAGCGCCTGTACCTCGAAGAGCCGTTTTGCATTGACGGTTGAAAGATTGGAAAATGAAGGCTTTAAAAAATGGAGGCAACGAAGGCTGAAAATGGAGGCTATTTTGGCTGAAAAAGCGGCTGCCGAATTAGTGTTAGGATTGCATGGCATGGAAGGCGGCAAGATAAATCTATAGATACCCCGAAACACATGGTACGATTTCTAGAACTTTTCCAAATTTGCCAAAGCCAAAAGGTTAAATCCGCCTTCGAATCGTGAAACCAAAATAGCCGCCAAAACAGCAAAGGTGGCTCTCCACGCTCGGCATGCCTCGTTCACTATATCACATTCTCCGGTTCACAGCCGAAGATGCACGGTCCCACTGGGCTTTTTGGCTGCATTTTCAGGGGTTGTTAGGAGCCCCCCAAATCGCCAGAATAAAAGAACAATTTTAAAAAAAAAGAACAATGAAGAATTGCAAGGCAAGATCCAAGCGAGCCCGACTACCTCATCTACTGAACTTTCCCGCCTCGTCAGTGTTCAAGCATAGGTTATATTCTTCAGCGGTGACCTCACTTTTTCGCCTTGAGGCAGCGACTTGCAGCTGCTGAAGTCGTGAATTAGAATTTGTTCAAAATCCCCAAGGGAGGCTTCCATCTGCCAATCAAAAATCACGGCCTGGTTCCTTTTTTATGCCTTCGCTTCTGAAGTCGTGAATTAGAATTTGTTCAAAATCCCCAAGGGAGGCTTCCATCTGCCAATCAAAAATCACGGCCTGGTTCCTTTTTTATGCCTTCGCTTCTAATACCTTCTCTTTTGGAAAAATGGACTTTCCACCCCCCAAACCTTCTGGCAACTTCCAATTTAAACCGCTCTACATAACATTCTATTTGCCTGGACCATGCATCTCGCAGCCTGACCTAAACGTTCTTGGCCAAGTGGTCCGGGAACATTCGACGAAGTTTTTCAGAATTTATTATATTTTACCGATTTCAATTTTTGTCGTTACATAGAATGCAAATTCCACTATGCCCATTCCCTTCATTTCTTTTACCAAATCAACCAATCATAGATATTCCCTCCTAACCTCTGCACAGCGCTAAAACCCATGCTCAGCGCACCTTGGCTTGTTCTCTCTAATGCTTGCTACATCCTTACTAAAGGGCCCTTACGTTAGTTCCCATACCTGATCTAATATTACAATATACCCTGTAGCGTAACGTGCTACCCCCGTATGCAATTAAGGAGTGTGATGTGTGTGTGTTTGCGTGTGTGTGTTTGTGTGAAAAGCTCAGTTGCCCCGGCTTCTCTTTCTTGGACGATCATCTTCAGCTGGTTCCCTTTTGTAGCCTTGTGTAGGCGAAGTACCGCTCTTCTCAAGCATCCGGATCCTGCTGTCCATACTGGCAAGCAGGTCCTGCAACAGGTTTGTGTAGGTGAGCAAGTCATTGTACCTCTTCATCGACACAAATTTGTCGTTTGTTTGCGGAAACTTCCTCTGAGGGCCGTCACTCTGTGTGGCTTCGGGAGGCTGCGATGCAGCACTTGAACTCTCGTGGGATGCCGGCGTCTCAAGCTTCTGCGGACTCCACCCAGGAGCAGGTGCTATTTCTTGCTGACTGTGGTTGCCAATGTAGGGTATTCTCATGCCCATAGGCAGCTGCTGCCCGTCCTGGTATGACACAATGTAGAACTGCTGATTGTAGTGGTTTTCCAGCGGCCTTTGCTGCATCATAAAGTGAGGAGACTGCGGATTCTGCGTTGGAGGCACCGTAGGTCCGTAAGGTGAGGTACCACCGCCAGCTTGTGGATAGGTCATGTGCTGTACTGGCGGGGAGCCTTTGGGTTCCTTGCGGGCACGAATGTCCTTGGGGTAGTAGTCGTCGTGCTTTCTGAAGTGGCCGTCTGGGCGGTACTCACGGTCAGAAGCAAGACTCCAACTTCCCGAAGAAGGCGTGAGCTGGTTTTGCTGTTTGGAGGCTCGTTCCTCGTCGTGATGATGATGATGATGGTAGTGGTGGTGATAGTGCTGAGGCTGAGCTGGCGCGTTTGGAGTAAACGAAGCATTCTTCGTAGCTGGAGGTCTCTCGGAGTCGTGAGACTTGCGGTGGCGAACATGGTGGTACATGGTGCCAGGCAACTTCTCTCCATCGTGCAGCTTCCCTTCCGTTGTGGTTGTGGTCGTAGTCGTCGTAGTCGTCGTGTTGTAAGGAAAGCGGGAGTTTGGAGTCGCAGAGTCCTGCTGGTGCTGGTATGCTCTCCAACGGTTGAGGTCATAGTTGGACTTCTTGATGGAGTCGGACAAGCTGCCCAGAGACTCGGAGCTGAGGCTTCTGGGAGCACCAGCGTAGGCCTGCGTCTTCATGCTGCCAGAATTGTCTGATCCTGACTTGCCTTCTGTGGGTGTGGTAGCACTTGACGTTGCCGCTTTGAGCGAAGAAACGTCTGGTGCCACCGATGACGATGACGATGAGGAAGAAATAGGCTGGATCAGCGGTTTGGACTCGGACTTGACTCCAGAAAAGATATCGCTCTTCAGCAGAGCCCGGCTCGGCTGAGGCTTTCCTGGACAAGCGTTTGGCGAGTTCAAGTGACGAGTAAGCGCATCGGTTCTAGCGAAACGACGAAGACACTTCTCGCAATGGAACGGTTTCTCGCCCAGATGTAGCTTTTCATGACGCTTGAGATCGTGGATTCTGCGGAAGGATAAATCGCACACAGTGCACACATGGGGCTTGGAGCTCAGGTGGATGAGTTCGTGAGAAACCATGTTGTGTTTGCGGGTAAAGCCCTGGTTGCAGATCTTGCAAAAAAACTTCTTCTGCTTGAGCATGTCCTTCTTCTTGATGCCAGGCTGGGAGGACTCGTTCTCGTGCTCATCTTCGTCCTCCTCATCGTAGCCTTCTCCGTCAACCAAGCCGTTTTCGGTCAGGTCGGTGGCAGAAGGCGCCAGATGAGACAGCAGCTTGTCGGAGTCGGAAGTCTCGTTGCTGGCATCGTTGGACAGCTCTCTGTCGCCAGGCTCTTTGCTCTTGTGAATAGGTATGGACAGGTTCTTCACCTCAGTGTCGCTGGAGCCCAGAGAGCCCGGTTTCGTTTCCTGGGGGCCCTGCTCCTGGTCGGAGTTTTCTAGATTTCGGATATTTAGTCTAGAAGAAAGCGGAGGCATGCTGGAGGATGTAGCATTGAAGGACGAGATAGTGGAGGAGTGGCGTGGGAGTGTGTCACTAGGGAGGAAACGGGGTGGTGTGCTCGGAAGTGTTTTCTAATTTCAGTGAATTAGCGGTGCTTGTGATTAGCGTTGCTTGGTAATTTGGGTTGCTGGTAAAACTTATGCGAAACGGGGTGGTGTGCTCGGAAGTGTTTTCTAATTTCAGTGAATTAGCGGTGCTTGTGATTAGCGTTGCTTGGTAATTTGGGTTGCTGGTAAAACTTATGCTGTTACAACAGAGTCGACCTAGGTCAAAAACAATGAGGTTCGCAAGTGAGCAAGTGGTCCGGACCAGGAGGGATATATAAAGTGCGGACCAAAGTGGCTACAGGACCAAAAGAAAAGCGGGACCACTTAGCCAACTGTGCATCGGGACGTCAGCATTGGAGGACCAAATTAGCGCCGTACTGCATAGACGCACAGGGCCTAAACTTTTTGCTGTTTTGCTCAGCCGCTGTCGCTGGCCAGTGTGCATGCGCGGAAATCCGGCGCCTCCAGCAGCAACCACGGTTTGGGGGTCTTTCACCGCCACCTGTGGCACCACCTTGAAATTTGCCTCCGAAAACGGGTACCCTTTAAAATAAAAATCAATTTAGAAAACCACCGTGGCGTTGTGGCGCCGACAATGTGTCCCCTAGACCGGCTCGCCCGACCAGACCAACTGCGGGTGCGATTGCACACAACAGCGCGGTAGCTTGACAAACAAAGCAACGGCTTGGCCATCCCTTTTTTCGCAGTCCCGGTCTGGCACTTTGCACAAGGACCTCTTTGTTGATTTGGTCCCGCAGAGCAAGCGAGATGGAAGCGAGTGGTTAGCGTTTTTGGTTTCCAGAAGATTCCACACTTCCACAGTTTTCCATAGATATCCTTCTGGGTCGTTGTCTCCCCAGCCACAAGAAAAGTTGGTTTTTTCTTACCAGGCCTGGAATGGGCCGGATGCCTCCCGGCTATTTGTCGCCACACGGTGCGGACCATGCTTCAGTTTGAGACAGGACCTCACCGGCTCTAGCGCGCTGCCGGGGTCTCTGCAGGTGCAACGGTCTCGCGGCTAAAGTAATTGGTCCAGCTTTGCCACAGGTGGCGAAGCAGGTGCTAGATAAGAAAACTGATACCACCATGCAATTTGCAAGGTCCACTTTTGGAAGGACGTTTTTTTTCCAGCTCCATTGCACCCCTGTGGCACGAAAACACCCCAGCCTTTAGCCTTTCGGATTTCCTTCGACTCGCACTCGCACAGCACGGCGCCTGTTGAAAATCCCGTCTTTGCTGCGCTGCCCCGTGGATTTTGTATCTCCTGCTGCGTCGCCGGATTTGGTGGTGTGTTATCGGACTTTGTGACTCTTTGTCGGTTGTGGTGTTGCTGCCTTGCCGGTTTGGGCCCTATCGTTCCATGAGATCACTGCTCAATTGGTCCGCGCCGGCGCCGCACCCCTCTGAAAATTGGCAAAAATGAAAACCGCCTCTTTTTTCTCCTAGAGTGTTTTGGAAGATTCTCTGAAAATACTCATCGTCGAATCCCCCCACCACCGTGCTGGCCCTCGTCTACCGGGATCTCGGCCCCGTGGCTTGCAATAGCAACATGCCTCTCCACATAAACCGCAGATCATTGCCGACAACCGAAGGTTAGCCACTTAACTCAATTCACAGTCGGGGTCCCGAAACCTCAGCCCACGAGCACAAGCTTCATCAATTGTGCAGTTGCCACCGGACTTCGGAACTCCGAATGCCTGGCGGGATCGCAAAACGGAATGCAATGGAGTTCCGACGATGCCCTGGCTGCGAAATGTGTGTCTCAGAAAAATTCAGGACTGATGTCTCACCTGGCGATCGGCCTCAATTTATACTTTCGCTCAACTCCGCTTGCAGTGCTGCTGCACGATGACCCGGGCCAAAAGAAATCTGTAGGAGGCTTTTCATTTCTGGGCTGATATAATGGATGATTAGGTCGTTGGAAGGTTTTGATTTATTGTAGTCGTTTTGTGGGTTCATCAGAAGGTATGGTGATTTGCAGCCATTATCGCTTCACTCTGGTACTTCTATACCACATACTCTTTCGTCTTCCACCAACATTTTAATTCGATATCAATGAAATATTGAAAAGTGAGACATGCTGAGGGCCCCGCAGCCTTTTATACTCTGCCTTGTCAATGCGGGATTTGGTCCAGTATTGCTTGGAGACCCTTGTATGCAAAAGTGACCCGGTGGACTTCCGTCAGGTGTCTCAGATGTATGTCTGTTATTTGCGACAGGGATGAGCTCGACAACAACCAAACACACGAAGGGTCTTCTTTAAAAATATTTACATCGCCGGAAGCCCCGTTTTCTCTTTCCCTTGGCTCCCAATTTTCGCTTTCTTACCTTCTCTGGTGTGTTCAAAATCCCATCTGAGACATCTTGCTCTATAAGCAGCTCTGCGCATTTGGCAAGTCTTCGAATTTAAATGCCGGTAGTGGCGATACTTTTGCCCTGAAAGACCGTCTTGCGTCTGGGCGGGCTTCCGTGATTTCCTCGACCAATCAGAGAGTAGGACGTTTGTAATGTGTATTGCACCTTTGTCATCGGAGAAAGCTAGGATTTCCCGATCCAGGGTACTCGTGGCATTGGTTTTGTGGGATCAATGTAATTGGTTGCTTGCTGCAAAGAGAAACTCTTCTTCCATTCTGTCTTCTTTTTTATGGGTAATTTGACTCCTGAATGTCTTTAGGGCTGAGTTGCAACCGCAGCACGGAATCCCGAAAGTCAATTTCAATCTTTTAGTGCCAGGATCAACTAGGTTCTGGAAACTCGAAGTATGGCTGCAAAGTGCCCTTGCCGTGCCTATTCACGCTTTTAGGCATACAACACGAGGTCATCACTGTGGGGCTTCCGTTCAGGGCAGGAAGAACTTCCAGAAGTATAGTTTTGAAACAAGTTTTTGAAAAGTCTACTGGTAAGAATGCTTTTGGTATAGTTAGGTAATTCCCCTTTGCATTCATTGGCTTCTGTGTGTTGAGGAAATGTTACGATCAGGCCCTACATTCGCTACTACACTTATGAACTAGAGGGTCCACAGTAATTTGAAGTGAATCTTGCTTTACTTTTAGCCCTTCTTATCGGTTTTTCTTACGCAGCTTACTCCAATACCTGACGATCACTTCGATGGTTAAAAGGGAGCTATTTCGGTGCATCCCTGATCCGGTCAGGTTTCAATTCACCTTGTTTGTCGTGGGATGTGCTTTTTAAATGTGGAACAAAATTACGTAAAGAAGAGATTATACTTCAAGCCGAATAAGTCAAAATGGTGCAATGGCAATGAGGCTGGAATTCTTCCTGGGATGAACAATATGAAGCTTCCATTCGCATATTATCTTGTAGAAATGGTCATACTCACAATGGATGTGTTAAAGTATCTTTTTAAGGTTGTTTATTGTCTATCATTCCATTCTAACCTCTACTTGGACCACTATTTTGAGCATTGTAATCGTAGGTTCCCAATCCAACTATGGCTGTGTTGAACTTGTAAAGGAGGATCGGTAGAAACAATGCCTGGCTTTCACTGTTTTACTCCGTCGTATTCAAGTTGGATTTACACTTATTTCAATTATCTATGGTACTTCATTTTGCTGCTTGTCTCACACAATTTATAGTCTCACCATACTACACTCAAGTTCGCAGTAATAACAGAAAAACCAACGGTTAAGCTTTTCGCAGCCATTTTGACACATTCCACCAACACTACAAACAATGGCTCGCTAAATCTACACTTCAAAAATGCCATAGAAGCCTTTCAAGCTTCATGTTTCTCTACCAAGAAAAAGCAATAAATCACCCTCCCCTACTATCACTGGTTGCGCCACTTTCCAAGATCACCCGGTTTCGGTTATCTGATCTAGACCGACCCTGGTCCCGCCGCACGGTGGGACATTTCCAACCAATCAGACAACGAAATACGGAGAAAATTTTTTCAGAGCAGAAATTCCCAAATACAACTTTTGTTCAACGGAATTATGACCCCTTTTATTCCACTCCAGAAGCCAAGGTGAGCTCCGCCTCGGGGTCGATTCGTATTTAAGTACGTGTCCTGCACACGCCACAGGCGCCCCACGTGATGCTCCCACCAATAAACACCAACAAAACAATACCGCCAGACGGGTCTACGGTTTGACGACCCTGGTAGTTCAAAAATCATCCAATTATTAAAAGTTGTACATTTTAATTTTTTTATACTTCTCCATCTCGTGGTCTTCTTCTCTCCAACTCTTATCGGTCATTCGCGGCGTCACTACAGCAACTATCGCTATCTAGCATTATCGCTTAGTGAGCAGTGCAGAAGATCCACCATAACTGGACACGCTCTTTGTCAAACAACGTGAAAAAACACATGTAGCTTCTTCATGACCTCAACTATAGGGCCAGCTGCTTCAAAATCCGAAAAACGGGCGGCTATCTCTTTTTTGCCTCCGCACGACCGTGTTGAGGAACCCCTGACTTTCGATGTTTCGACAACGTCGACAACCATTCTTGCCATAATTAACGACTCTGTGCTCAATCTGCCCACGACTGCTTAAATTTGTTCCCCGGAATTTCCCCAGACCGCTGCTTTTTCTTCAGATTCGCAGACCGATCCCGTCATCTTGCGCAATCGGCGATTTACTCCTCATCAATTTGTGCTCATAGCAGTATTCTTGCTTTCCAAAGAGCTGAGTGAATAGTGGAGATCAAAATAGCTATTGCATTTGCAGACGTTCTAATTGCTGGAGCGAGTTTTTGAATTTACAGTCTATTTCAGCCGCTGCAGACTTTAAAGTCCAGGTTCGGCCTCGGACTTGTGTTGATAACCAAAAAACACCACAGTTTCCCCCACCCAGGGCTCTCTTATCAGCCTAGAGAGACCAAACATAGTTACAGTGTGTGCGATGTCGTTGATATCCAACAGAAAGAGACCCAGAGGGTTTAGTGAGACGTTTGATTCGTCCCGAAAAGCTGCCGCTTCCGATGGAGTACCTAATGCTTCCACAGCTCAGCAAACAAAAGTTTTTGACAATATGTCTCCCCTGTCAGTGTCGACGTTCAACGAGTCGCCTAATTTGAATCTCAATATCACGTTGAACAATTCTGAGACCACCGACAACCACAGTTTTGATAAGCATCACAATGGCGAAGTGTTAGAGGAGGAGGATGAAGACGACTTGTACGGCGAAAATGATGATGCATTTGACTTGAATGACGAAGTTGTGTTCCTTGAAGAACGCAAGATTCAGCCATCATTCGCCCAACGTCGTCAACATAGAAACAACTCCGATTCCATGCTTCTTTTGGATCAAGATGTTCGAGATGCATACAACATGTTCAACGTGAATAACATGAACGTGAATGATACCCCGATGGATAACAAACAGTTTGAGATACCACACCATGCCAACCCAGGCGTCAAGAAGCAAAGAACAAACTCGTTGCCTCAACTACCCCAAGCTAAGTGTTTCTACCAAAAATTGCCAAGCAACTATATCCTTCAACATCCCAAGGTTGGAAACGTCAAGACGCATATCATCCCTCATAAGATGAACCTACCCCCGTGCGATGACGAAGATGGTCACTACATCGTGAGAGAGAACGATATATTTGCTAATCGTTTTGTCATTCAAAAGCTTGTTGGCCAAGGAACTTTCGGTAAGGTTGTGGCTTGCTACGATAAAGTCAACCGTGATACTGTGGCCATCAAGATTATCCGTAATATCCCAAAGTATAGAGATGCTGCCAAGATCGAGCTACGGATTCTCACAACGTTGAAAAAGTTTGACAACGACAACAAGAACCACTGCATTCACCTTCGGGAGTGCTTTGACTACAGAGGCCACATTTGCATTGTGACGGATTTGCTTAAGATATCGCTTTACGATTTCTTGGAGAACAACAAGTTTAAACCATACCCTGGCTCACACATACAAGCCATCTCCAAGCAGCTCATAAGGTCGGTGACTTTCTTCCACGACCTCAACCTAATTCACACTGACCTTAAACCTGAGAATATCTTGTTGCATGACGACACTTATCTGCGCAAGCAGCTTAAGAGCTCCACCATCATTTCCAGTTACTTCAATCTTAATTCAAGCAGCGAAAAGCGCAGGCTTGATAAACCACCGAAGTTTCTGAGAATATTAAACAACCCACTCATACAAATCATTGATTTTGGTTCGGCCATCTTCGATGATGAATACCATTCCTCGATTGTTTCCACGCGACACTATAGAGCACCAGAAATCGTCTTGGGCGTTGGGTGGTCGTTCCCCTGTGATGTGTGGTCGGTGGGATGTATTCTAGTGGAGTTGGTGATTGGTGAGCCGGTGTTCAGGACTCACGATAACCTCGAACACTTGGCAATGATAGAAAAGATATGCGGCACGAAAATCAGCAAAGAGATGGTGAGGTACCTGAAGCAGAAAGAGAATGAGTGTGGTTTGAAATACTTCACCAACGACTACCGTCGTCTGTACGGCGAGCACTTTAGTGATGACGAAGACGACGACGATGTGATAATAGATGACGAGTCCACGGAGGACAACTCGCTACTGTTGATTTTCCCCACGCCAAGCACACCAGAAAAGTTTATCAAAAACGTCAAGCAGCTTCTGCGCATTGATTTGTTCATCAGTGAGAGAATCGGGTTGAACATCAACTTTGACCAGTCGTTGAGCGAGAATTACCAGAGCAACTGGCACTTGATCAACTTTGGCAATTTTACGTTCTGGTGGTTTTTCATTGACTTGTTGCGCAAGATCTTTGTGATTGACCCGAACGAGCGAATCACAGCGCTCGAGGCGCTTGAACATCCGTGGTTCAACTTGGGAATTGAGGATGAGGGTACCATTTAGTTCTAGACAGGCCATTTAGGGGACAGGGCTTCCGATGGCCGCAGGCAGGCGATGAAACCTGTGTGCGAATTTCAGAGATAATGTTAGGGTTAGCATGGGTTGTTGGTGGTGATCGTGTGAAATTAAAGAATTTCTACGGGAAACCATAAGAGACGACACAGCAACCATATGGAAATTGTTTTAAGGAAACGGCCGATTTGGCCAATGATGTGAAAAGGAACACAAAAGTAAAATCGTCGGGCATCGAAGGGCAAAAAAATTTCTCGACGTCCGGCTCATGTAGACGCATGTGGATAATATGACTTCCCAAACGAGCCGCCTGCGGCGCGGCGCTGCCGATAATTATGGGTTTGCTGTGATTGGGTGGAATTAGGGGAATAGGGGAATTTCTACGATTTTCTGAAAATAGGGGATCTGTTGATCCAGGGTTGATTAATGGGGAATTAGTAAACAGTGCGGTGAGTAAGAGGCTTTGCGTAGCAAAAAACAGTGCGAAATAGCAAAAAACATTGGAACCAAAGAGGCATCTGCGAACCGAAAAAAAAAAAAAAAAAAAATCTCCCTATTCTGACTAAAGCACCTGTTAAACCACCGCCTGCCGGGCAACCTGGAATGTATGTGCTCGAGGTGGCAACGGAATGGTTTCAGGACTTCCTGCAGATTCAGGCTTATACGACGTTTATGGTGATTGGCTATTGAAGGAAAAAAGTTGCCATTCATGAAAAGTCTGACAAAGACGTAGGGTTTGGTGAGGGAAGTTAGGAGGGTTTTTTTTGAGTCTGGGGTGGCTTTGCGAGTGTTTGATTTACACCCTCGCGAATCGGCACCGTGAATCAGGCTTAGGTGAAAGTCGAGGGATCACTTTGTTACACGTTTTTACAGTTTATGGTTCAAGGGGTGAAGGGATGGATTTTGTAGAGTTGATTTTCTTTGGTGGGTTTGTGGCACCTTCGGAATTCTGGTATTGTTGAGCGGCATTCTTTGAGGCATTCTGTGTGGACCTAGGCATCTGGCGATCTTTTACATATTGTTTTTGTATTTTTTTTTTTTTTTTTACGTTTTTTTAAGGTTTGCAAATTTGGCCCAGACCAAGGCCAAGATAACGCATCGAAGTCGGAGGAAACGCCGCCTATAGCCCAGGACCACTCATGGCTCTTGCAAAAGAAACAAAAGTTGCATAAGCGACCCACAGAAGGTAGCCTTATGGTCTGGAGAAGATACGGGGAGAGCCGAATGAACAGAATTTGAGAATAAGGCGAAATGAAGCAAGGGAATTTGTAGTTACCGGTAAAAGCACGTTACTCGCCTCACGGACGATCTTGACGCTGTCGTCTAGACCTGGATCGACATAGTAGATAGGCGCCTTGGTGGTAGCACAATACCACAGTGTTGAGGCGAACCAGAGAAAAGAAAAGGGACTCCGAGAGGCGGCATGGTATGTTGAATTTTCTTGATTGCAAGCCGTGCCATTCTCTGCAATCTACCCTTTCTCAGATCTCCATTCATGGTATCCATAGTTCACCATTCCTGGATCTTCATCCACCAAATCTCTACCAATTTACGTTGACCCCTATCGTCATTTATCGGCCAAATAGTAGCTTCTACCGACGTTGGCGGAGCGTTGCATCGCCACTCAGCCCGAGATCAAACGGCTCTTCCAGCAGATAAAGGACGGCCTCCGAGTGGCTCTCTGCTGGAGACGACGTTTAACCGCCGAGCCAAGTCTGCCGTCTGCGACCCCTTTTTCCCAGTTGCTCCATAATCATAATTTCTAAAAAACAAACTTCTGACAGATTTCGACCGCCCCACCAGGAATCTCGTATTATCCCACCTTGGTCACTTAAGCCTAGCGTTGATGGCTGCGAAATTTGTCGTGAGAACGCCGATACGTAGCTCCTGCACACAGCGCATGTCCCGCGACAATTAAGCCTAGTTTGGCGTTAATTAGCCCGTCAAAGTCTAGACCCCTGGCTTTATGCGCCTTGGCTCAGTTGTTGTCATATACTGCACACAGGCCGCACAAAAAAAGGCAGCAAAAAAAGAAAAACACTCACCTGTGCCTTCTCGCTGCCCGCTGAGCCTATATATTTACACGCCATCCTCGCACCTTAAGCCTACTCCTTTTTTTTTGTTTAGATCCACGGTCCCAAACATTCTTGACGTAAAAGGCTCAGCACTCCTTTGAGTTTTTTAACTTCCAACTACTTTCTTTCTTTCCTGTCAATTCTGGACATCCACTCTTTGTGATCCAGATCCAACTACCGTCTTTCCTTAGATCCAAGTCCAAGAATGAGAACTTTCATCGTGTCCACTCTTTTGGCCTCCGCCATGGCCGCTCCATCCGGCTTCCACAAGCACCACCACCACCAGAACGAGGCTAGAGCCGTCGTGACTACTTTCAGAACCGTCACTGTTGGTGGTAACGGTGAGGTGAAGGGTGCTATCGAGACCTCCTCGGCCTCCTCTGACTCCGTCACCACCTCCGCTTCCACCGTCACCACTTCCTCCTCGTCGTCTTCCTCGTCTTCCCCATCTTCCTCGAGCGCTTCTTCTGCCTCGTCTTCCTCGTCGTCCTCGAAGACCAGCTCCACCGCTTCCTCCAGCCCATCTTCCGGTGGCTCTGGCGGTATCAACGGTGACCTTTCCCTCTTCTCCGACCCAACTGAGAAGTTCGAGGACGGTGTCCACGACTGTGACTCCTTGCCAACCGGTCAGGGTGTCATTGAGGTTGACTGGCTTTCCGAGCTCAAGGGTGGTTTCACCACCATCATGAACCTGAACGGTGACACCTCCTTCACCTGTAAGGACGGCTACTACTGTTCTTACGCTTGTCAGGCTGGTATGTCCAAGACCCAGTGGCCTTCTGAGCAGCCATCTAACGGTATCTCCGTTGGTGGTTTGTACTGTAAGAACGGCAAGTTGTACAGATCCAACAAGGACAAGGACTACTTGTGTGAATGGGGTTACAAGGGTACCAACTTTGTCTCCAAGATTGACAAGGACGTCGCCATCTGCAGAACTGACTACCCTGGTTCCGAGAACATGAACATCCCAACCTTGTTGGAGGCTGGTAAGTCTGCTCCTGTCTCCGTTGTCGACTCCGACAAGTACTACATGTGGAAGGGTGGCAGATCCTCTACTCAGTACTACGTCAACAACGCTGGTGTTTCTGTTGAGAAGGGTTGTATCTGGGGTACCGCCGGCTCTGGTGTCGGTAACTGGGCTCCTGTTGTCTTGGGTGCTGGTAACACTGGCGGCAAGACCTACTTGTCTTTGATTCCTAACCCTAACAACAAGGATGCTCCTAACTACAGCATCAAGATCCAGGGTGCCAACGGTGCCAGCACTGTCGGCTCTTGTTCCTACGAAGACGGCAACTACAAGGGCGGTCACGGCTCTGACGGTTGTACGCTCACCGTTGACGAAGGTGACGCCGAGTTTGTCTTCTACTAAGCAGTTTGCATTTCGATACCCTTCGCTATTGTCGCGGATGTGTCAAAAGTTTGAATTTCGTTCGCCATAGTATTGTTCTTGTATACCTGAGTCCTTGGGCTCAAATTTGTTAGATTGTAAATGAGTTATTTCCTATTTGACATGTAAGACTAGCCGAATGCTATGGTTTCACAGTACCCTAGTACCAACTCTCCTTTACTCAGGAAAAGCTTATGCAAATCTCCCAACTTCTCGTCCGGCGTTGGTTGGAATGTACTCAGCACATACAAATGGATATGCTTTAGTCGAAGCCTCTTCATTAGATAATTCAGTACAGTAGCCACCGTCTGAGACCCTGAAATCTTGAAAATGCTAGGATTGATGGCTGGTGCCGAGCCAATTGGATGAAAACGCAAGGTGACTTTTTCACTGCTGGTTTCCAATAGCTCCTTGAGAGGATCCTCTTCCATTTTCGGTAGCACCATCAGCGTGGACAATGGCACTTTCTGGTCTGCTGTCTCAGCCTCGAATTCTGCCAGCAGCACCAGGTCCAGCACATCCAGCGCATCCAGGTTCATTGTGGTGAGTTCGTTGATGTTTTATGGAAGAGTGCTTAATAGAAATTAGATGATGCAAAAGCGGCTGACTTATTTCTTTGCTTCCTCGAAATTCAAGTACTGAGTTTAATCCTCAATTTTGACAGCTCTTTGACAGCCTTTGATACACTATCTGCGTGGTATGTCGATTGGGGCTGTGGTGAGAATGCTCAAAAGGCAGCAAGCATTCAATACCACCAAATGCTGGAGAAACTCAAAAATAAAAGGATGAAACGAAAAGGGCTGTGAACGATTTGCCCAATTGATGGATTTTCAATTTCGTTTATGGCCTCGGGTTTATCAAGTAGGCTGTGTACCCTGGTTGTGCTTCAATCGGGTTGTGCTTCAATCCCAGTGTAGCCACGTTAGCAGAACGAAACAAGAGTCAAAGGAACAAACACTGTTCAATAAACTCTCTGACTGCTAAATTTCAGGTAGGCAATTGCAAGTTACCTGTTTGATACCTTTATCAGTGTATACCCCTGACTGGTCGTATAACGGACTTATCAACGGTCCAGCTTCACAATCAATGCCCTCAAAGTAAACAAACTCAAAAAATCTCTTTAAAAGACCTCTTCAATCAACCCTAGAGTACCTTCCCCTCCCGTTCAGCCGTTTACAACTGTATTGACGATGGAGACCCGTACATTGTCTAGTAGCGCGGCTAGAAACGAGAAAGAGACTCAAAGGAACAACTATGTCTGATACCGAACACGAGCTGGGGCTGGATGCCACCATTGAGGCTCAGGAATTGGAGAAGATTTTTGAAGTTTTCACCCAGGCCGCCGCCGAGGCCAAGGAGCTGGGCGATTTTTTGTCCTACTCCACCATCTTGGATATGTACTTGAGCGAGCCAGAGAGATATCGTGTGGAGGAGAGAGACCAGATCTTGAGCCATCTTTTGAAGATTTTGGATCTGGACCACGACTTGGTGTATGAGATTGGCTGGGATTTGCCTGCCTTGTTGCTTCCTTTTGTGGAATCCGACTACGCCTTCGATGGAGCCCTCCGCAATGCTCCATGTGTCTTCAACGTGTGCAAGATCTTTGAGCTTTTGGCCCACCATGGCAATTCGAAAGAGTTGTTTTTGAAGAGCACTGAGCTTTTGAGCTCCTTGCTGGAAAACGACGCCGTGACGGAGAATACCTACTTCAGACACAAGTTCTACGACGTCAAGCTCTACTGTATCTTTGAATTGATCGACAGCTGCTTGAGACGCATCCACACGCTTTACCCCTCGCGTTTCCTTGCCATGACAGTGGCCAGTTTCATCAATTCGCTTCATGGCAACCCTGTGGCTGATCTAGGCGAAGCCGATTTCCGCTGGAAGAGAGTCTACAGCTTCGCCAGAAACTACCAGAGACCACCGCTCCCAGAAAAAATTGAGGTTTCGCCCCAGGAACTTGAGAAGATCAACAGCGACGAGGACTACTTGCAGCGGAAGTTGTTGACTGGGTTTGTCACTGAGGCTGTGAACTTGGTCACCAAACGTACGGTGGTGGGTTTTGCCACAGACTTCCTCAATTACCTCCAATGCGTGGCAAAGAATAAGGAAAGTGAGCACAACGTCTACCTACCGGTCCTTGACCGTCTTGTGGAGCTCGCCCTCTCTTTCGATGTGGACTTGACAACCAACTTCAAGGACTTCATCGAAGAAAGCAATGATTTGGTCGACACGCAGGAGCTAGAGGGTGAAGATGACGACGAAAAGCATGGGCATTTGTTTGAGAAGTTGGTGGTAAGTTACCAAAAGACTATTGTCAGCTCCTTGATAAGCAGCGAGGCCAAGGCTGTTCATGACTCTGCAGCTGGTGTGTTGGTTCTCTTTACAAACTCCGTGGGCCCCAACAAGGACATGAAAAAAGTCACAGTCACTATCAATGACGCTGTATCGCTCACACTTCGATTGGTGATTCCAGGCATGATTCACACCACGTTTTTCAACAGAGGTTTCACAGACATAGCCGTGTTCTGGTCATGGTACGCCATTCATCAAGCAAACCTCGAGAAGCGCAACCTCTCGTTGGAGCTTTCCAAAACTCCATCCCTTCTTCTCCTGGCATACCTCCAAGCGTTGCTTTTCATGTTGATCTCCAACCGTGAATACCCCAACTTGAGATATGTCGTGCTCACACTCTTGACGAAGGTTCTTGCTCATGCCCCTGAAGATACAAGTTATGCATTTTTGATTGACTCATTGAACGACTGCCCCTATGAGAACCTCAAGACTGCTTTGGTGGGTGTCTTCAAGGAGTTGGTTACCAAAGAGAAGAGCGATCTTTGCGAGTTGACAAATACCCTACAAGATTCCAGCATCTCGGAGTCTAAGCCCGACAACTCACGCCCACCTCCACTCCCAAAGAGAAACAGCTCCCGCAGCACGAGGTTCATCACTTTGACAGACAGCAGAGTCAAGGAGCTACAGGGTGTCTTACAAAATGCTGTTGACCGCACTTTTGTCACTGAAGATGGCTCTACTACTATCGACAGGGACTCTTGTGGAACCTTGGTGGCGCTTTTGAGTCTCCAGCATGTGCTCCAAAAGCCTGGTCTTATCAAGGATGAAAGCAGCGAGGTTGTGTCTTCCTTGAAAGGCAAGCTCCAAAAGTTGGAGGAAGCTAAGAGTGAGGATCCTACAACTGCCAACATGGCCGGTATTTTGAACATCTCTCTTGAGCGTCTCTCTAGCTAGATACATAGACAATTTACTTCTTGCCCTTTGCAGCACCCTTCTTGGTGGTCGATGTAGTAGCTCTGTCCTCCACCAAGGGTCCCCAGTAAACGAAGAAACCTTCCTTGGTTGTTGTGATTTCTTCTTCCCACTGAAGCTCCTCATCATCAATGAAGGGATCTTCGTAATCGTACTTACCCACTTTCCTGTTCATACGAGTCTCATGCTGTCTGGCTCTTTGCTCCTCTGTTAACTCGTCATTGTTCTTCTTCTTGCTTGTAGCATTGCTCTTCTCATTCTGAGCGTTCTTTTCGTTCTGAGCTAGCGTATTGCCCTTTTCATCTACAACCTGTAGCTCGTCATCGTCATCTTCGTCGGCACCTTCGTCTTCGTCGTCAAGCATCTCATCCATGAGGTCAATTGCTGACTTTGCATTGGGGTGTATCGTGTTCCAGCCGTACTTCTCCTCTGCAAGTTTGAGCACATTAACAACTACCTCAGCTTGACCGGGCATGGGTGCCTTAGGATCAAGGAGAGGAATATTTAATGCAATGATAGGTGGAGGTGCCGCCAGCTTATCCTTCTTGTCTTCGTGGGGTGAGTTCTTCGAATCATCCAGCTGGTCCTCCTTCTTGAGCGACATGACAGCAGGCTTTTCTAGCTTGACAGGCTGACTTTTCGTCTTGGCTTTATCGGCTGTGGCCGTAGGATGTATGGATGGTTTATCAGCAGGTGCAATGGCAATTTCAGGAGTCTTCTTTTTGCTTTTGGGGCCTGGCTTCTTGGGCTCTGCCTTGACGTCACCTTTTGCTGTCTTCTTCTCTGTCTTGGCCTTTTTAGCAGCAGATTCCGTCTTTGCGGATGATGCTCTCTTCTTCTTCTCGGGAGCTGGCGCCAGCAGTGCGTTGCTTTCCTCGGAGTTGATGATGGAATTAATGCTTGTTTTGCTTGGGCCACCTGCCCTCCACTGAATGGTAGAACTGTCGATTGGCTCCGTGGAGCCCACTTTGAAGTTGCTTTGGAAATTCTTGATATAGTCCAGCACTGCACCAGGATTATCGCCCATCGTGTTGAGCTTATACGCCAACGGCGACGGCCTGCGATACGATGGTGCTAAAGGCACGGGCAGCCGCAGAGCTCTTTCGTTATCGTCCACCACAACAATCTCTGGTGGTGAAGAACGCTCGTCGTCTATCACTATGGGTTTCTGCGCCAGATTGGGCCTTAGTTCGCCCTGCGCTTGGAAGTCAGAAACAAGACTCAGGATTGGGTTCGGTCTGTATGGCGAAGCCGAGTTAAGCGGCTGTGGACTTTGGGATCCCATGTGTGGAGCTGGGGTCTGACTCTGGTTGGCATACTGATATTCCTGTTTGGCATTCTCCTCGCCACCGCCTAGAAGCAGCGATATAGGCACGTTTCTTTGACTCATGTGCTTGATCTATTGATGAAAATGCCCTGGGTGGACGTGTTGGTGTATCAGAAGAGTTGGAGAGGATGTAGATGTTGGATGTATTTGAGGTGCGCATTGTGTGTAGACTATGCTCTGTCCAACTGGATCACATTGGAGTGGAATCCGAGCTTACTCAATTCTAGGCAGGTGTCGCTGCCGTAGCCTTCAATTGAATTCATGCTGAGGTTTCCGTTCCAGTAGTCGGCATAAACCTTGCACATGGGCAACCCAAGCCCCAACTTGAACTTGTAGTGTCTGTTGATCAACCTGTCTAGGGTTGACTTTTTCGTCTCTGGCAGTGTTTCTGCCATGGAGGTTCCCAGAAGCTGGTCTTGCAGTTGAATAATGGAGGAACCAGCTGGAGTGACTTGGAGATTGGAGTACATTTGCAAGTCTGGGATGGAGTGGAAGTTGGCAAGACTCTGTCTGGCATGGTCAGGCAGTTTTCCGAAGGACCAGATCGACTTGAGCTTTTCGTGGCTCATGCCGCCGCCCTGGTCAGATATGCGGAAAGTCACCAGCTTTTTCGAGTCAATCAACGTGACCTTGATTGGTGGAAGTTTCTTGCCGCTGTCTCCGTGGGTGGTGATGGTGGCTTCCATGGAGTTTCTCAAGATCTCACCAAACAAGTAATGCAAATGGGGTACCATGAACGGGAAGCTCAAGGAGGTATCGCCGTCAATCTCTAAATCAGGCATGAGGTCTCTATTGGGGAATGCCTCCAATGAGGAGTCTTTCACCAACTCGTGAACCATCTTGAAGTGCTCTGCAGCGTTGCATCGATGGAAGATCTCGCCAATGTAATCTGGCGACTGCCTCTGGTATGGATGTTTTTTGTAGATCTCTGTAAGCGACAAATGCTCCTCTACAATGACTCTTCTACTGATTCTGGAGCGGAGCATTGAGCTCATGAAGTTGTCTAGAGCATCCTGTGGAAGACTCTCCAAAATGGACACCTCCAACGCACCCATCATGAGATGAGACAAGTTGAAGACGTGTTGATCCAAGAGATTGCTGATGTCCTCACAAAAGCGTTCGTTTTCAGATGCCGTGGTGATATTGGGGATCTTCCGGAACGCATTGAACAGATGGTAGTAGCTTTCGTAGATCTGAGCGAGATGGAAGTTGTTGACGACTCCAAAGGGAAGCGTTTGGAGGTCACGGATTCTCATGGCAAGTCGGATAGGCAATTCTAGTCTGACAAAGTTGGCAGAAGCTAGGATCTTCTGTTTGGTCAAGGCCTTGCCGTACCCTGCCAATTGTCTCAACGACACCGGATGGGGCAGTTTCTGGGAGTATTTCATCAACACCTCATTCTGGAAAAAGTGCTGGGGCGTCAAAATCAGCGAGTACAGCGGATACGGCCCGAGATCTTCCAAGTGGTTAGCGATCTTCTGCTTGCTCACCAAGGAAAGGATATCGTCATCAATGTAGGAGTGGGATGAAATTGGAGATGATGAAGCTGTCTCCTGAGGCTTTGAGTAGGCTCTGCTTAGTCTAAGTATGGAGGGCAGGCGGGTTTTGGTTTGTAGACGGAACATGGGGGAGGTGTTGCAGATGATCTTGAGAGTGAGATAAGAGTGAGCATCTGGGGTAGGAGAAAAGCAGGATGGAGAGAGATACGAGGTGTAGCGATTAGTGAGTTTTTGGTTTCTCCTTTTGATTAAATTGAATATTTTCGGGATCGGACTTTTTCTTTGTGGAACTTTTGTGGTTTTCCATCGGTGACTAATTCGCAGCCAAAGTGGAGGTCTTGTGAGAAGTTGAGGAAGAAGTGGAAAACCCAAGATGGACTTGGAATCAAAATTCAAATAAATAGATGATCTTTCAAGTGGCTTTCACCAGAAAACAACGTCCTCTTTTACAGATGAACTGAACAAGAAAAGACTATGTTTGCTAATTCACCCAATGGGTATAGCAGATGCACTTTGATGTGCTTCCACATTCTCTGCCATTGGTACCCTCCGATCACGACAGATCAATAGAAATACAAAAGTTGCAAGTCTGGGTCCCACAAAACTTCCCCACCCACATATTCGTCTCCGGTCATCATTTCGGAGTTTTTGTTATTGTTTGCTTTTCGTGGTGCTTATCAAGAAGGCACTGTCAAAATGGCTGCGAAACCACCACAACAAGCAACCCACATAACAACCACAAACCTACAAAAATTGGATTTCAAAAACCGCTCCACCTAACTGATCAGAAGGTATTTCCCAAAAAACGGAACCAACTGTTTGGCTGGATCAACGGGTGGTGGACCCTGCAGGACTGTTTACCTTCCCCAGATCAGCCAGCCACCCAGATCAGGCCTCTTCAGATCGTAGCTTTAGCCTTCACACTTCTTCACCACTTTCTTCATGAACGTTTCTCGAACTGGCTACTTCACCTCCGATTATCTAGACAGGCGAAGAAACCAGAGTCTGTCGACGCTTCCGTCCAGACTGATGTCACCGGTTTCTACGCCGTCAACTCCTAGACGAGACAATCCAGATGAACTAGACGAAGCAATTACACCCGCTCACTTGAACTATCTCTACAAAAAGCAGAGAACGGTCGATTACCTGGACTACTACAAGCCCAAACGGAAAATGGACGATTCTTCGTCGTTCCACACCCAGGACCTTGACCTGGTTCAAGACCAACCCAGGCTGATACCAGCCGGATACGAAGGTTACTACATCGACCAGAAAAAACGTTACGAGGATGCCGAGGAAGTCAAGCCAAGAATGTTTACGCATAAAACGTTTATGGACGTATTTGACAGAGACCAGGACGAGCGGTTCAACCCTATAGACGTTGTCTTTGACGATCCCGAGAAAACCAGAGAACAGGAGAAGAAACAGAAATTATCGAGAGCAATGAAGTCGGTTCAAAAGAAGGTGGGCATCAATGACTACAATTCGTACGACTACTACACCCAGAATGAGCTAGACGAGAAGAGGGCCCAGAAGGAAAGGGAGAAGGCCAAACAGAAGCTGGAGAAGAAGTTCAAACTTGCATGGAAGAAAAAGAAGCAAGAGAAGGATCCGGAGCTTTTCGTTCAGCATGTCAGTGATAATTCAGACGATGAGGAGATGGAGGGATACGAGAATGATCCACAGAACGAGAATATCAAGAAAGCATGGAAAAGAAAGTGGAAGAACGCCAAAAAGGCTTTGGGTGACGACTACTTCGATAACTACAACAGGGAGAAGGAAGCTCGTTTAAATCAGAAAGTGAAGAGCATCGAAGAGCCTGAACAAGAGATTGAAGCTAGACTGGGCAGCATAGGCCCAAACGACAACTTCCACCCACTCTGGAACTACATGCTTTCCTGGTTGGTGTACAATTCAGCTACCACGCAGGCTTCGGCCTCTACGACTCCTGCTGCTCCTGTCGGGAAAATAGTCGAGATCGATAGAGGAGAGTCAATCACACCTTCTAAGAAGAAACGAAACAAGCTCAAAGACTACAAGACCAAGATGAAGCGGTGGAACGAGCCTGCGCTGGCTTATTTTGGTAACAAGGCCGTGCCTGAGACTCGAGCAGTCCAGAAGTTTGACCAAGCATCTACCATTTACACGGAATCCGAATTTCCAGAAGAAATCGAGCTCAGTGACGATGGAAACTTGAGTGACGAAATAGCATTGGGCAACGAGGTTGATCTGTACCAGTACCCACCTACACTGGCGCAGGCTATGATGACTAGAGAGAGCAGGTTCAGTAAGCTTCACGAGGGCGGACCTGTCAAGATTGTGTCGAACATCAACCTGTTGATCAAGAGCATCAAGATCATGAAGATCATTTTTGCGCCAATCGACATTATCGCCGTGCACTTTCCATCACTTCAGACGGTGGTTATTCTTATTGAGTTGGTGATCTTCATGTGGATTCTCTACGAGCTTTCGCTACTCATTGATGCTCTTTGCATGGCTGTCAAGGCCATCTGTGCACCGATGATTGCCATTGGGAAGTTCATGAATCGTATCGTCTAGGCATTGGGAATGGGTATATAGAAATGGAATTGAGAACAGAAAGCTAGGAATGAGCGGTGGTCAGTATGTGCGATAGAGTGAAGTTGATGTGTGCTACTATAAACATCAAACTACAGTGACGCAATGTATTACGAGAAAGCCTCAAATCACAGACGGGGTCTAGCATTCCCTGAAACATTAATTCAATGATTGAAAAATATAAAGTTCCCTGGACCCACTTTGGTGATACTGCGCTCCATATAGTGGGTGCAAATCGTCGCATTTTTCTCTTCACCAACATGCTTCGCTTGAATACCGTGGCACCATTGACCCGCTGTGGGTTGCCATATACGGCCAGATGCTCCCTCCGTCTTCTCCTGACCGCTCCAGAACCAGAACAAAACTCAAAAAGCACCACCCCTCCAGCACGGAAACTTTCACCAGAGGAAGCCAAAGCCGAGGCTGCCAAAGTCCACGTTCAAACACTCAAAGACATGGGATCGCTCTTTTCCTCTGGCAGTGACGATGGAACTCAGCCTATAGACACTGCTCCAATCTTCAAAAACCCCCAAATTTTCGGCACATTGAGTCTTTTGCATCAAGGCCAGGTTCTTCAAGAGCTTCAAGAGAAGTACGACAAAAAGTGGCACAAGCTCACCGAAGCCGACAAGAAACTCGGCTATTACATTGCATACGGTGACTGGGGTGTCAGAGAGAAGTTTTCCAACTGGAAGTCCATGGAACCTCCGCTCGATCTTCCGTTTACTCTTCCTTCCAAAATACGAACTACACAACCAAAAAACAATGACAAGATTAATAAATTAGAGCCTGTTATACTTGCCGAGACGCCCGTCAGAAAGGAACAGTTTGACATTAAAAAAATGGACCCTGTGACCAAGACGTTCATCTATATTACCATCCTCGTGGTGATGTTGGCGATTGCTCGTGACAAAAAGATCGGCGAGGAGGGCAAGCCCAAGGAAGTCGTCATCGAAGACTCATTCCAAAAGAAGGAACCCGAGCCCGTGCCTGAACCTCCAAAGCCAAGCAAGAAATGGTACTACCTCTGGCTCAAGTAGCACTACGACAGCCCCCCAAAAGGCACCTGAATCCGCCCTGTATATACATAGTCTAAAGAAGCCACTATTCATCATCATCATCGTCATCCTCGTCGTCGTCGTCATCATCGTCTTCGTTCCAGCTTGTTTCCACAGTTTCTCTCACTCTCTTGATGTACTGCGACCGGTGGTCCTTGTATAAATTAGCTGCTTCCACGTTGGCTGGCGACAGAATGTTGGGGTCGTTAAGTAATGATTGGATTGACGTCAAAATGCTCGAAACGTCGTAGGTAGGAGACCACCTGTTCTGCAAAATATCTAGACACAATTCGCCACTGGCGTAAACGTTGGGATGGAACATTTCACTCATGAATTTAACGGAAGGAGGTTTGTTGGGGTATTGTTCATCAAACTGTAGCACAAGCTTGAAGGTTCCGTCTTCAAATGGTGTATCAGCTGGGCCTATGATTACGGCATTCCAGGACATGACGTTATCAGGGAGAGGAGAGGCAGAGACACCCGAGGGGGCGTCCAGCTGCATCCTCTTGAAATCACGCATAAGCCTTCTTTTTGCGGGAGTCGACATTCTATAAAAAAAAGGTGTAAGTTGGTGAAATTTACCATTGAGTATGGCGCTTCTAATCATGGTAGACCTCAAACACACCCGTACACCGCGCCACTACCACCGCTATACCTTCTCCAGACTTCCCTCGCGGTTAAATCGCGCCTACACTTGCTTAATAATATCGTATATCAATAACTAACGGAAGCTCTACTCTATAGAACCCTTACTGCTTCTGGTAGATGTCGTTGACCAAGGCCTTGACGTCGTCGATGATGTGGGAAGAGTCCTTCTCCACCTTGGCGAGCAACTCGTCAATCTTGGAGCCCAAAGTGGCCTGCTTCACATCGACAGCCTCGGACTCCTCGGTGGCCTCACCACCCCAGAAGCTAGTCAAGTTGTGTCCAGCACCGTTGAAAGCCAAGAGGTTTGGAGTACCGTCATCTGGAATGTCGGACAACTTGTTCTTGGTGGCGTAGTTAACCAAGTTCTTCTTCAACTGACCTGGGGAAACACCCTTCTCAGAGACAAAGAACTCAGAGTCAGCACCAGGCTGCAAGGACACAAAGTAGGCCAACAAACCGGCAATGTGAGGAGAGGCCATGGAAGTACCACTCAAAGTGGCGGTGGCGGTCTCGGAGCCAATGTAGGTACTCAAAATGTTGAGACCTGGGGCAAAGATGTCAACAACGTCACCGTAGTTAGAGAAGTATGCTCTGGCGTCGGAGATGGTGGAGGCACCGACAGTGACGGCCAACTCAGCGGAAGCTGGCGAGGTGTTGGAGGCGTCCTGGTTCTCGTTACCAGCAGCCACGGCAAAGTGGAGACCAGCCTTGACAGCGGCATTGACAGCCAAGTCCAAAGCTGGGGACTTGCCACCACCCAAAGACATGTTGGCGGTGGAACCCTTGAAGCCCTTCTTGCCCTCCTTGGCCTGCTCCTGGTGAGACTTGGCGGCGAACTCAACACCCTTGAGAACGTCGGACATGGAACCAGAACCGTTGGAGCCCAAGACCTTGACGGCAACAACATGGGCGTTCTTGGCAACACCAAAGTCCTTGGAGGCAATTGTACCGGCACAGTGGGTACCGTGACCGTTGGCGTCGTTGTCGGTGTCACCAGTAGGGATGGTCTTACCCCACTTGGCTCTACCCTCGAACTGGGAGTGGTCAACGAAAACACCAGTGTCAATGACGTAGGAGGTAACACCATGGCCACCCTCAGTGTCGTGGAGGTACTGGTTGAAAGAGCTCAAGGAGAGAGGAGCTCTGTGAGAGATTCTGGCCAAACCCCATGGAGCACCCTTCTGGACGTCAAACTCGTTGGCGTAAACCATTGAGTCCTTCTCAACGTGGGCGACAGCTGGGTCACGGCGAATCAACTCAACCATGGAGTCCAAGAAGTAACCGGTGTAACCAGTAAGGAGGCTGGCCACGTCGAACTGGTCGGTGATACCGCCCTCGGTCTGAGCAGCCTCAACGGCAGCAAAGTATGGGTCGGCCTTGTCGGCAGAGCCAACAGCCTGGGCGTGAGCCTCGGCGACCCACTGCGAGTGGAAGCTAGCGTAGTCCTTCGACACGCCCTCCTTGAACACCACAATGTACTTGTGGGGAATCACGTCACGGAGACCCTCCTTAGACAACAAAGGAGCAGCCTCGGAAGGAGCAACCAACACAGGGCGCTTGGCGTGCTTCAAGTCGGCAACAAGCTCACCAGCCTTGTGGGTGAGGTCTTCCTTCAAGGTAGCCAAGTCGGATGACTTGAAGACGTCGATAACGTCACCAATGTGGGGGATAACGAGACCGTTAACGCCCAAGGTGGCAAGGATGGAGAGGGCCACGGAGCGGGAGAACAACATGGCTAAAAAGTGGAGATTGTGTGTAGTTTGGGTTCTTTTTCTGGAATCAGATAAGAAGAGGGAGTAACAGTGGCGATAAGAGGGTCGGCTTTTATAGCGAGAGGGCGGTGTGTGTAGGAAAGGGGGCCAGCCACCACGGGAGGTACGGGTGCACAGATAATCCGGGCGGTCCAGGGCTTCAGGAAAGTGCAATTGCGAGGATGAGGTGTTTTTTGAAGAATTGGGGAAGTTTGAAACCTCCTGGTCGAGTTTGATTTTGGAGTTTCTCGTACATGTGGTGGCTGTGGCGGCCCTACTGCGGTTGCTCGCGTGCTGATAAGCCTTCCGAGATGCGGACTAGTGATAAGAGGCAGAAGGGAGGAAGAGGAGAAGCTGATTTTGTGGTATCTTTTAAAAAGCATTGAGTGGTTAGATTCATGAATAGATTCCGTTTTGTATCGGTTTTTGTGTAGGTGATGGTGGTGGGTTGCTGTGGACTGTGGAGCTGAGGCTTTCGCAGCCACTCATGACTCAGACCGGTCTGGTCCGGGGACGAGAAGAACCAAAGAGATGAATTATTTTGACATTTTCTTCATTAGTCGAATTGATCGATTTCGTGTTTTAGGCCACTTTTTGTTTCACGTGGGCTGGTGAAATAACGGTCGGCCCCGGAGACATCCACACTATCCCGCACCGCACAATGGCAGAATGTGAAAGTTGGTCGGGTCGTGGATTTGCATTATCGGTGGCAAGATAAGTAATTTTGCACCCTAGCGGTTGAAGACGGTTTTGGGGTTTCCGTTTTGTAATTGAAGGAAGTGACCGTTTTCGGTCGAAAGGATCTCGGAGTTGCTGATAAGGTCCCAATTCCGTGCCCTGGTGGTCCTCTAATAGTGGTTCTTTGGATGGAGCATTCAGTAGGATCCACTATACTGAATTCTCTGGGAGTGGATTTGGAATTTTCTGGTAGATCTTTATGTTTTTGATATTTCTTCAACCTTGGGATTCCTTCAACCTCGTGCTATCTCTTGTAGTTTGGCCATGGACTTGGCACCAAAATCACATTCATATCTACAATTTGAAGAGATCCGCTGACATCAAAAGCTCCCATTTTCTGTTTTATGTTAACTGCCTGACTATTAGCTCTATTTAGACCAGCCATTGCACGAAATGCATGTGTTACAGGACCACACTTGTCGGCTATCTTTGAGACACCCGAGGATAACGTTGCTATTGCTTAGTTTGGTCCTGGGTGATATCTGACAATAGGATGAACATCTACATTGGATTTGCGCTTTAATAGAATCGTTCTCCTGTAATAAAAAGGGCCAGCCGTTTGGCTCAAATGCTATTGGTCTATATGCTAATGGCTGCAACTCTAACTGACGGAGATTGCGTTTCGTGCAAGCCATTCCCTGGCACTATCCTCGTTACGCAGTTTGTGAACCGCCTTGAGTGCCATGTTTCTGGAGTAGTGGCCCTCCTCAGCTAGGTGCTCCACGAGTGCCTTCTTGTTATGTACACTTTCGGAAATGCAAAAGTACAACTCGTTACGAGAGCTCTTCGCGCCGTTTTTCTTCGTAATTGGAAGCTCGGGCTTGACTATAAGCGGCAAAAGCTCTTGTTGGATGAGATTGAGCAGGTCTTTGATGGGGAGTGGCTTGGAAGCTGTAGCACAATGCGAGTTTTGACACCAGCTGTTTCCACAGCCTTTGGTGAGCTGTAGCATGTAGCGACGCTCGATCCTGTTCTGCAACTTGATGTGCGTTGGATCAAGGACTGTTGCAAACAATGGTCCGTAACAGATATCACAGAGGCCGAGCTCGTTGGTGGCGTCTTCGACAATGTTCACACAATTAACATTTGCACATAAACCAACAGATTCCGTGTTGAGCTCGACCTTGTCCATGTAATGCATCCGCATGTGGCTCTTGAGATCCTTGCGCTTGAACACCCGATGGCACTCGAAGCATTCCGTTGTTTTGTTGCCACACTGGTTTTCATGGTGAGTGAGGTTGGTGAACCTATCTTCGTATGTCTCCTCCTCTTGTGGCAAAATTAAATGACAGAACATACATTCGTGGAGTTTTGCAGGGCAGCTTGTCAGCTTATGGTCTCTCACCAACAGCACAAAGTCAGAGTACTCTGGTGAGTTGTCACACTCTTCACACTTGTATGGACCGCTGTGCTGAAGACGGTCATGCTTGAATTTGAACAAGGTGCTGTTTCCAGCTACTGGAGGCACACAAACATCGCAATGCCAATGGTTGGCAGGCACTTCCTTATTGAACACCAGACCACAAGAGCACTTGACGTTGTTTCTGATGCAAAAAGCTTCGTGGAGAGGCAACTTTGCTTTTTCAATTCTTTTCCCACAGTGGCTGCATGGAGCTTCCATAGTTGAATTCTTCACCTCTTCAGCCTTTTGCACGATAGGCTTCTTCTCAAGCCTGACTTTGGCATTGTGGTCCCATGCAAACACCACGGCGTACAAGTAGCATGAATCCTCCTCCTTATACTTCTCCAAGTGGTTGACGATCATATCGCTCCTGACGTCGATCTCCACAGCCTTATCGGTATTGGCCACAACCGAATCCTGAGACATAGTTTCAAATGCAAAATTATCCAACTTGACAAACTTATCAAGTGCCACTAGAAGGTCCACGTTGTAGGCTTCATCTTCGTTTTCGGACCTGAGGACCAAGGAGAAGCTGCTTTGTGCTTTCCGTAGATCAATCTTAAAGATCTTTGGCACAGCACTTTGGTTGAAAGGAACAAGCTCGAGTACCTCAGAGTTTGAGAGCTCTGGAATGTTCTCCAAAGCTGACGTGGCATCATTTTGGCTGAGCTGCTGGGCAGCCATTATATCGTTCAACGGAAGCACATCCAAGATGGTATCTGTATCCACAACGATGACAGTAGGTGCATTGGCATCCTCGACGTTCACCTCCACCAAGGTCTTTGCAACTCTATCGTCTATAAAAAATGGCTTTCCCTTAGTGAGGGTTGTGTAGTTCTGGCTGAGCTGGGACTCTAGATAGTACTTCCAGTTGGTGATGTGGGGGTAGAACTGAGCAGGCTTAAGCTGAAGAAAGGTAGCCTTCGGTAGGTCAGCTAGTTCGATAGAAACTATTTCATTCTTGATGCTATCGAAGATGTATTGTGGAACTTCGATTGTGCCCTCCTCTGCTGTAAACTCTTTCACTCCCACAGCTGTGATCGATACACCATCAGATAGATTGAACACCAAAGGGTGCGGTAGATCGGTGACGTTATCTATGGTTGACTGTAGTAGGGAAGGTGGAAATAGGCATTTATCCGAATTCTTCGGAAGACCTTCCAGGAGCTGGACCGAGAGCTGGACGGACATTTGTGGTTTGTAAGCAATGAGTAGATATAGTTGCAAATGATGGCAAGTCCTCGAGACCGGCTGCACGTGACACCATAACAAACAAGGAATAATTAATAAGTGGTCGATTTAAGCAGAAGGGGAGATGTTGTAGTTATTGAAAATATCAGAGTCACCTTGGATGTATTTGGATATTAGTTTGGGGTGTGGTCCAGTTGGGATCTCAGTTCTCACCATATTGAGAGGGCCCATACACACATTTAGTTAGCCACAAAATAAATGAAAGGCAAGTTTTAATGAAAAGTAAAATATTGTCTTGAATTATAAGGAAATCCCATTTTTTCTAAAATGAAAGGTTGTATCAACTTGGTCCCATGAAAGCACATCCTCAGTCACCATTATCAACATAAGCGAATAATCACGACAATCGGAACCTCTCCACCACCGTCTCCACCGCCGAAACCCCCGTCCCATTCCAAAACAACGCCAAACCGTTCCAAAATGCAGAAACCTCTTCCTCCATCCCAACCCCCTATCCACATTCACGGCATGTCGGTCTCTGGTTCGCAGCCATAACGCACCTCTTCCTAAATTCACCCATCACAGCCTTCGTCTGCTTGTGTCACACGATCAATGTCCTTGCCGCTCCAAACAAAGGCTTTTGTTCCAATGTCGAATTGTCGCTGAAAATCCGACTTAGCTCCTACGCCTCTCTTCCTCCCCGACACCACCACCGTTTGCAGAAACCCACTTTCCAAACTAGTCCACCACAATCCTGGCTCGGCGTCACAAACACAAATTGCTACCATTTGGACGCACTTTTCCTTATTCTTTTGGGACGGTTCCCCTGAAAGATGCACAATGGCACGGCGTGGTGGCACACTCCTGGAGAATTCTCCTAAGCCAACCAAAGCGATAAGGGGCGGAGCACAAGCAAACAAACGAGTCCTTCTCTACATATTCGTCTTCTACAAAATGGTATTTTCCCGTTTCCTCGATGCACCGATCCGTCGCATTGCATTGGTCAAAGATAATACGCATTTTGAACCAGTGGAATCTCAGCGCCAAAACGCCAACGCCGTGCATGCTACGCTTATACGGATTCTCTCCTGAGGCACTTTGGTCAATAAGCTTCAAGGCGTTACATTTATGGTTTTCGAGCCGCAGCCATACGAGATCTGCACCTCTGGAAAATCACCGTGGCACACACCGCAAACGACGTAGTAGACACGCCTGACTATGTTTCAACGGCATTTTCCCTAGGACCCTGAAAACCCTTAGGGGGTGGGTTTTCTGGAAATGCTGGCAAAAGCCCTCATCTGATGCCCGTCACGTGACACCCACGAGGCGAAGGCGAAGTATGCGTGGTTACGTGCCCGCGATGTCTAATTAGCACGGCATATACTCCCACAGCCAACCTAGCAATAGCAGAAACGCAAATAACCTTCTATGCTTCTCAGGTACAAAGCTTTTCCCACGGTGCACTGGCCTTTTGCCACAACCCTCCCCCAACCTTAGAAAACCGGGCTTCACAATTTCAAAAACCACATTCACCCAAATCCTCCATACGCCGTCGGCTGCCACGTTTTGAGGCTTATATGACGGTGCAGCACGTCAAGGGTGTGCGGTTTCTGGGTGCAAAATCCACACTGTTTCTGCAAAAGCACCCAGGAATTCTGCGAAAAGGTCCACGTCTGGACAATAACAAAAAGATTATTTTTGCTACGGTGCGTGTGCGACACCGGCGGCTGGCTTTGTTGATCAAATTGTTCTTTTTTCTCTTTTGTTTTTCTTCTTTTTCTTCTTGATCCCTCTTTTCTTATCTTCGGAAGAACCCACTTTTAAGCTGCTTGCCAGCACTCCGTTCGCTATCTTATCTAAAGTTTTTTTCATCCATCCGCTGTATATCATCCAGCCGCCTCGCGCTCCTTAGACAGCCTTTTTTAACTTTCTTCCCAGGCTCCATCCCAAACCTTCGCTTTTTCCATGCTGTTAAGCAAATTCGCCGGTCTGAGAGCCGGCATCGTCACAATTCTTGCTGTGGTGCTTCTAATAAATGTCGCCGTCTTCAGCAGATCCGAACCTGACTACTACACTAACGCCTCGGATGGAGGTCTCGAGAAAAGCTTGGATGCCTTGACTTCCACAGAATACACCGAGCTGCTTCGTAAGGGCTTGCTAGAAGCCAACAAGGAGATGGTGCTAGATCTGATCAAGCAGGACTTGTACAGAGCACACCGGGAGCAGTTCATTGCGGACTTGCGTAAGGAGGTCAAGGGCCAGTATGAAGAGAACTTCATCGAGGAGCTCCAGAAGAAGCTCAACGACCAGTTCACAAACTCGTTTTATACCTTGAAAGAAAAGGACTACGGTCTTCTCCAGGGCATGGAGAGAAAGTTCTACGAGGAGCACAAGGAGAGTCTAAAGAACTTTGAGATCTTCTCGGCTGTCGACCAGGTCCTTGCCTCGGATGCTTCTCCCAATCTCAAGGAGAAGGTCCGTGAGCAGTTGGACAAGACCATGTCTCGGAAAGACTACTTCCGGTTTGTTTTGGAGGACTTGATTGTGCAGAACGGGCCCTCCATGGCTCCCTTGACCAGAGCTGAAAGAGGCAGCGACTTGAAGGGCTGTGCTTTCGTCGTCAACCCCGTCATCTACGACGAAAAGAAGTTGGACATTGTCCAGTTCAGCAAAGAGCGTTTCCTGGACTTCCAGAAGAACCACGACAATATCGTTCTGCAGCTCCGCTTGATGAATACTCCTCCCCACCAGATCTTCAGCGGCGACGGTATTGTTCTTAGTGCCGGTGGAGCATATTTCGCTGGTGCCATGGTCGCCATTGCCCAAATCAGAGAAACCGGATCCAAGCTCCCGATTGAGGTGATGATCAACACCGAGGACGAGTACGACGAGAACCTCTGCAACACCTTGCAATCCACCTTCAACGCACGCTGTGTAATTATAGAGAAGGAGATTGGAAAGGACTTGTTGACCAAGCTCAATCTCTCCAAATTCCAGCTCAAGATTCTTGGTCTTTTGGTTACTTCTTTTGAAAATGTCATTGCCTTGGACGCAGACAACATGCCTTTGATCAACCCCGACAAATTGATCCTGTCGCCAGAATACCTCAAAACGAAGTTTCTTCTTTGGCCTGATCTCTGGCAGCGTACTGTCTCACCAACATATTACGACATTGCCAGACTAGACCCTGGCATGCCTGTCAGAAGACATGGTATTCCAAATAGCGAGGACGCCAGGGACTACTTCGCTAGAGATCCTACCATTGTGCATCTCCACGATCGTGAAGGCATTCCTAATGCCGTTTCCACCGAAACGGGCCAGATGGTCTTCAACAAGAGAGAGCATTTCAGATCCCTTTACTTGTCTCTTTATTACAACGTCTATGGCGCTACCCACTACTGGAGAATGTTCTACCAGGGAAGCCCCGGTGACGGTGACAGAGACACATTTGTCCCTGCCCTCCACGTCTTTGACGAGCCCTACCATGTTGTGGAAAGAGCCACCTGGTTGGCTGGCTTCCATGAAAAAAGCGGTCGTTTCCAGGAAACCACTATCGTTCAATACGACCCCACCACATCTGCTGGCTTCGTCCGCCAATGGAAGAGATTCTTGGCCGGCCGTGGGATCGATACCAGACTTGCGTTTGATCAGAATAATGATCACACAAAGAATCTTCTTAAGCAGTTCCAAAAGGAACTAGGAGAAGCAATGCCCGCTTTGCCTGAAGTGATGTTCCTCCATGTCCACAGACCAAAGATCAACCCTATTTTGGAAACCGATCCAAAGGGTTATTTCAACTGTTTTGAGCAGAGAAATTTGGGCAAGCCCGGTGTCTACAGTGATCACTATGGAGCTACAGATTGGGAACTCCGGTTCAATCTTATTTCTCGCTGGGCCGCCTGCAAGGGTCTAGGAAGTCCAGATTGGTGGAAATCGGTCCACCGTGACCAGACTGAGGTTTGTCAAAAAGTGTCCGATTACGTGAAGTTCTTGGAGAAAGATTCCAAGGATCCCAAGGCTCACAAGTTCGAGCATATCGAGATTGATTTCTAGATCAATTGGTTGCATATTTTAGCATGGCTCTTATACCTATAAATATTTATATCTATTATGCCTGTGACCTATTCCTCCTCCGATTCAGATCCCAGAGATCCATCAGAATCTTCGGATCCGTCAGACTCTTCTCCTGATTGCTGTGCAGCTTCATCAGCTGTAGCATTGATCTCCTCTAAAGAGACTTCATATCCTTGTTTTTGCAAGAACTCCTGGAAGCCTGGTGCAGTTGTGGTTGGAAGACAGGAGAATAAAAGCGAATGCTTTGGCTCGAAGAGCGGAACAAAGTACTTCTTCAAAACCTCCAACAAGTCCTCTTTTGTAACAGAGCCAAGACTCTTCAAGAAGTCTCTGGCGTAATTTGGACCTCTCTTCTTGAAAATATTGTCCAACACCTTGTTCACGGCGGCATCGTGATTGTTGGATTCGGCCTTCACAAGTGAATTCACAATACCAGCCACAGCGTTGTCAATAGCAATTTGGTCAATCTCAGCTTCTCCAGAGGCATGTTCGTGCACGATCTTCTTGGTTGTTTCCCATGCCTGTTGAGCGTCAGCACCTCTATAAATGACAAACGTAAGGAATCCAGACTCCACCATTCTTCTGATTGCTGCGTCATAAGCAAGACCTGAACCTCTAACTCCTCTCCACAAAGGACCCTCCATGGCAGTCAAGATTTCACTGGCCAAGGCTATTCTGGCAATATCGATATCGGAATAGTCTGTAGGAATTGGTGTCATGGCAATCAAGTGAGTTGTTTCACTTGCTGGGGTGGTGACCAAAAATGCCTGGCCTGAACAACGCTGGCCAATTTCAGATTTAAACTGGAACGATCTGGGCACCTTTTGGAGATCCAAGTTAGCCTCAGACTTGGCACCATTGAACTCCTTAACAAACTTAGACCACGAAGAGATGGGTTTCTCGAGGCTGGAGCAGCCACCAGTCAAGAAAAGCTTCATGTTGTTGACATTGAAGAGTTTCTCCTTGATTGCATCGATATCGGCAACAATCTCGGCAAATTTACCGTCCTCAATTTTTTGCATCAACTCTCTGTAGAATCCCTCAGTGTGGATGGAATCCTGGGCCTTTCTCAAAGAGGTTTCCTTGTAAACTGTTCTATATTGCGACGAGTACATCATCAACTCGTCGTTTCTCTTTTTGTCTGGAAGAGAATTTATGAGCTTCTCGATAATCACCCTCACTCTGGATTCCTCAAAGACAGAGTACTTGAGGACGTTTATCAACCAGTCGATAGCCTTCTCATACTTTCCAACTTCGAATTTGATAGTCACCGTAATGAGCTCAACAAACTGGCTGTCAAATCCATTGTCCAAGTCAAAATCAAGCAAGTCGTTATTGAGCTCAGTGATGACCTCTTCGTAAGGCAAATATGTGCCATCAGGCTTTTTGATGGAAACAGAAAAGATATCCTCGACGAGTGAAAAGTATCTCAAGAGCTCAGGAGGAACAACAGCTGACGAAAAGACCAACTGAGCGGTGACAAATTGAGATTTGTAGTCTTCCAAGTGGACATACAATGGGAAGTCTTCGGGTGTATCCTTTTGAATGCGCTCGTGCAATGGACCATCATTCTTGTAAAATGTAAGCTTGGAGTCGTTCTGACCTGCTTTATATGAGTCGGTCTCAATGAAGTCAATCTTTGAAGCATCGGGTTTGCCAAACTGGGTGAGAACATCGTCTGGAATTGGTGCATCATTCTTTGCTTGAGCGTCGTCAAGTGTTTTTTGCAACTTCGTGAGGCCTTCTTCGCCATATTCTTCCCTTATGGTTTTGTTACGCTTTCTGTTGTCAGCCTTGTTGTCCTTGATAGCCTGGGGAGAAGGCTTTCCAATAATCGTAACGGGCTTGCTTTCGATAAAATTGGTTTTGATGAAGTCACACCACTGCTTGGCAGTCCACGTAGCCAACTCGTCCTGCTCCTTCAAACTCTTGGACCATTTGCTCAAATCGGATCCATCATGATTACCGTAAATCACTTCCAGTATAGCCAAGTTGGACAAGGTGAGCGGGGATCCTTCAGTCTTGGAGATGAACTTGATCTTCTGCTGCGCCACAAGCTGTCTCATATACGTAAGGTCAAAATTCTCCTCGTGTGTGATACTCTCCAAGAGCTCCTTGATCTTCTTGTCCACATTGTACAATTCACCAACAGGGACACCACCGACATAGAAGTTCACGCCAATACGGAGGAAGTCATCGGTAATGATATCAATATCCGTAGCTGACGGGTTTTCAACCTCGACCAAGTGCTTGTTCAACAATGAAATAGGCAGCTCTGCCAAGTAGCACCCGACCATATCGAGAGCCAAAACAGCCAAAGTGTCCTCTGCATTTGGCCCAATCCAGCCAATAAGGAGCTCACCCATAGACTCATCGTCATCTGGAAACAGCACCTCTTTGATCACTTCCTTTGTAAGTGGAAGGTCGACCTTGGAATCGAGCCATGGTCTCTTGTGCGGCGTCTCTGGCAAAGAAGGAAGACCAGCATCGAAGGCTTCCATGGTTTCAAGAAGCTCTTTCTCGTCAACGGATCCTGTGATAATCACACCCACGTTGTCTGGACGATACATGGCCTTGTGGAAGTCTCTGATCTGGTCCCAGGTCAAGTGACGCAATTCAGACATAAGTCCGCCTGTTTCCGACGAGTAGCCCGAGTCCTTCGAGTATAATGCCCTGTAATATTCAAGATAAAGCACAAACCACGACTGACTTTCGATACCTTGCATCTCACTGAAGACCACACCCTTCTCTTTACCCTTACCGTCAATGTGGTACACTTCCGTAAGGCAGGCTTCGTCGTTGATGATAGGATTGAATACATGGTCCAAATAAATAGGCAAAAGTTTCTGGAAACCCTCCCAGCCGGCGGTTGTAAGCGTGTACACCGTTCTATCTATGGCTGTCCAGGCATTGGTGTATGAGAAGAACCTCTGTCCCAAACTGTCTAGCAAGCCCTTGTACGGGTACTTCTTGGATCCCATGAACACAAGATGCTCCAAAGTATGCGGACAACCCGAATCATCAGGGATCTCCGTCGCCACAGCGAAATAACCGTTCACCATCGGCGTCGGCTGGTTCACATATGTAAGCAGCAAGCCTGTTCTGCGAGAACGCCATTTCTTTATGCTGGCAGGCGCATACTCCACATCGAAGCTTGTCTGGAGAGCAAACTGGGAGCTCATTCTGCGTGCTAGGTGGGAAAAAGACCGGATATTGGTGCTGAGATCTTCGCTGATGGCTGTTTTTCACTTCGCACTGTGGTGGTTAACAATCGAAGGGTCCACTGTGTGAGTTTTATTTTTTTCAGCGGGAGGAGATTTGCAGTTGGATTAAAAGAGGTTTAGATAGAGGCGATTATAGTTGTTTTTTTACTTTTTTACTTTAACAGACTTGGCTTGCCACCTGGGTTTTCGTGGGTATGCAGCATAGTTGAAATGGTTGCAAAACGCGGTACGAACTGAAGTACCTGAGCGATGTCCAATCTTATGACACTGAGTTGCTTGATAAAGTCTAACAAGAGATATTCCTTAGGTAGACCTGCTTAAACTCAACAGCTCCATCAAGTAATGGTCCTCTTTGGTGCTTCGTTTTGTTTGATGATATGTAGTCACCCTCCATTAAGCGGTACCCAATCTAAAAGCAATGCTGTCCTTCTCATCCTTTGAATAAACTTCTGACTCTTGATTTCCAATAGATATATAAACTAATTCAAGGAATCCTTGATGGTGGGTCGGTCCAAAACCTGGGGCCGATGACACACCCGTACACCTCACCAACTACACAAACAGCGCGCCTACAACAACAAACACTAGTGAAGCTTTATCCATAACAACAATAGCATACTCGCCGTCGTCGGTCTGAGCAATACAATGTCGCTAAACTATGCACCTTTATCGGTCAAGCGGCGAATGCAAGACGACGACACCTTCCTCCCGCCCCCTCTAAGCGCATACGGTCTTGCACTGCTCAATGAGGGTTCCGAAAAGAGAAGCTTGAGCTCAATGCAGATCGAGGAAAACCCAGCTCTACGAGCGAATTTGAAAAACAACTTGCTGGTGCATTTCAAAGAGGCGCCACGTGAAAGTGAGTCTCAAAACAAGAGCCTGAACTTCGATATCAGTGGGACCAATATCAGCACAAACATGAGCCATAACAATCTCAGCGGTCACAACATGAGTACCAATATGAGCGGAAATATAAGCGGTCACTCTTTCAGCTCCAACATGCACACTGAAGAAAACGAGGACCTCATAGATGCTTCCAATGATCCCAGCGCCAAACTGCTGCATACACATGCCACCACTCCTGGAGGATCACAGGCCACAGGCAGCTTAAGTAGGCTGAACTCAATTGGCTTGACCAAAAGGTCCAGATTCTCTCGCCGGTTTGCCAGACTAGGTCCCCCAAAACGTGCTTCGGACGTACCAGAAGATTCCCTAACGCCTGATCGTGACGATAAACCGGACCTACTAAAGCCTCAGCCCAAGAGCGAGCTACTCAATGCATTCAAAACACCACCCCTGTTACAAAATCAGAACCTGAACGGACGAAGCTCTCCCAGACGGCTCATCTCCAACGAGTCTACTTTCTTTAAATCCCTCGAAAAGCTTCGCAGTCACAGCAACGAAAACAGCCGTCTCAGTCCACCCCTCATTAGCGACGCAGGCAAAAACCATAATATACCCCAGCAAAAGCCCTCACGGTTCCTGGTCTACGTTGACAAGCATCCTCCCAGGCCATCTTCCCGTGGGCCTTCGCACAGGCCATGGAGCCGTCCTCCCCTCATGAGCATTTCACCAGGTAAAATCAATGCTGAGCCAGATGCTGACGTCTTCAGAAAACCAAAATTACCAAAACTCTCTGTTCCAACGCAGCCTCCTCCTCCTCCATCGAAATCATCATTCGCTACACCACCACAGCCGACTCCAGCATCGTTTCCACATCCGAACCCTCCCGAGCCGGTGCATGATCATATTCGTTCGAGTAGTGGTTCTGGTGGCATCATGGAAAACGGAAAGCGGAAGAAAATCATATTTGTTAACAACGCCCAATACGAGAAGCTCGAACTTATAGGCAGAGGCGGGACCTCTAAAGTCTATAAGGTCAGATCGCTTTCGAGCAAAAAAACCTACGCAATTAAAAAAGTTACCTTTGATCAATTCGATGACGCTTGCGTCAAGGGCTTCAAGGGTGAAATTGACTTGCTTGCCAAACTCAGAAACGAACCCAGAGTGGTGCAACTACATGATTACGCCATCAATGACGGCAATATATTCTTGACAATGGAGTGTGGTGAGCTAGACCTTGCTCATGTGTTGCAGCAAAGACAAGCCATCGGCAGTGCCCTCGATTTGAGTTTTGTTCGCTTCCATGCTATGGAGGTTCTCAGGTGCGTGGAGGCCGTTCACAGAGCTGGCATTGTTCACAGTGACTTGAAGCCTGCAAACTTCTTGTTTGTCCGTGGCATCATGAAGATCATTGATTTTGGTATAGCCAATGCCGTGCCAGATCACACTGCAAACATTTACAGAGAATCTCAGATTGGCACTCCCAATTATATGGCACCTGAGGCTCTTGTCGAGGTGAATCACACACTCAATTTAACCAAGGGCGCTAAAGCCAATACGTGGAAAGTTGGTAAGCCATCTGATATTTGGTCCTGTGGCTGTATCATTTACCAAATGATTTACGGTCGTCCACCTTATGCATCATACGCTGGCCAGCAGAGAATTATGGCCATCATGAACCCACAAGTGAAAGTCCACTTTCCAGCTCATGGCCTCGGGGAAGTGCCAGTACCCCGTAGCGCAATCGAATTGATGCAAATGTGCCTTGTGAGGAACCCCCATGAACGGTGGACTGTGCTGGAGTGCCTTACATCGGACTTTTTAAGACCCAAGGCTGTGAGCAATGACTTTGTCAAGGATGTCGTCAAATCCGCTGTGAACTACGGCTACCACAAGCGTCAACAGGGAGACTTGTCTGACGAGAAACTCAATAAGCTCGTGGACAGCATCATTGGCCAGATTGAATCTCTTAATTACGCTTAAAGACTATCGTGAAAACACGACCTAATTACATATAGCATTAGCATAATACATCGCATGAAAGACGTTTTATTGTATTTAAAACCATTGAGTCGTGATTTTGTGGCGGCTGCTCTAGAGTTTGTTAACGTGGTCCCAACTTCTCCAACACCCTTGGGCCCTGCTCCTCCCATTCCTGTTTCGAGATCCACATGTGGTCCTTGTCGGACATGATGTTGGCCAAAACGGCACCTCCAATGAACACCATGTGTCTTCTTCTTGGAGGATCCTCCACTCTGATCTTGAACTTGTCAAATCTGGAAGGATCGCCCTTCAACACTCTCGTCAACCACAACTGCTTCAATTCTCTCTCTAATCTGGATGGCAAACCAGGGTACATAGAAGAACCACCAGACAAGACGATAGCCTTGAAAAGAGACGATCTGATATCGACATCAGCGGCCTGGATGGTGTTGAACAATGTTTCTCCAACACCCGGCTGCTCGACATCGACCAAGCTGGGCTGGAACAAACACTCTGGAGCCTCGAATCTCTCGGAACCCACCTTGATGACACGGCCATCTGGCAACTCGTAGGTCTCGACCAACGTAGTGGTCTCGGTGGCCAACTTGGTGTCCAAAGCCAAATCGCAAGACACGTAACACAATTTCTCTTTTATCTGGCGCACGGTCTCAAAGTCGGCTGTTCTGTTGAAAGCGTAACCTCTACGCAACAACAAGTTGATGAGGTTTCTGGTCACATCTCTACCGGCGACATCCAATCTTCTGGTCAAGTGGTTCAACACGACAGACTCGTAGACTGGGACAATATGGGTCACACCGTCACCGGAGTCAACCACGACACCAGAACTCAAACCCTGGGCGTACAAGGCCAACACGGCTTGAATAGCGACGTAGACACCGCCAAACTGGTACTTTTCGAACATGACATCACACATGGTTTCTCTGTTCTTCAAAGGGTTCATGGGAGGCTCCGTCAAAAGAATCTTCTTGCCTTCCGTGGGCGTCCTCATCTTTTCGTAGAATGCGTAATCCCACAAGTGCTCCATATCCTCCCAATTCTTGATGATACCATTCTCCATGGGGTAGCTGATCTGCAATAGCGAACGGACCTCACTGGCCTCCGAGCCGCACATTATATCTTTTATCTCGATGTTGTCGGGCACCAAGGCATTTCTTTCTTCTGCTCTCAAAATGGGCCTTCCCACAAGCGAAGGGAATGTGTGGTCTGGGAAGTTCGTTCCGGCCCGGCCGATCTTGACGAAACCGGTACCTTGGTCAAGGACTAACGTTAGTAGAAGCCTAGGATAGTTATATTATTGTTGTACATACCAATTGGGGTGCCTTCCATGTTGTGGGTCTAAATGGTGTAGTGTCCGCAATTTCTGGTGATAGTGCCGGCACTGTGTGCAGGTCGCCTTGGCCAAAGCGTTCTCGGACATAGTTTGCAGCCATCGAGAAGAGCCACTATGCGGATGGATTTTGCGGCACGAGGAAGGCAAACGTGAGGTAGGATGTATGGGTTTTGATTTCGGGTTCGATCTTGGTCACCTGTTTCCACTTGAACTGCTCGTCTCCTTCCTTGATTCTGATACCCTTTCCGAATGGGTTGAAGCTCTTCGGCTTGGGTTCAGGCAGGGCAGTATCTTCGCTTTCCACCTCCCTGATATCTCTCTTGATGCCTTGATTTTCCTTCTTTTTGTCTCCCACCCGTGCAAGTCTCCTGCTTTCGATGCCCAGGGTTTTTCTGCCCTGGATGTCCTTGAGTCTCTTTACAACGTCCTGGAGATCCTTCACCATCTCCTTTCTGGCCTCGTAACGACGGCCCTGGATCTCCACCATCTCAATGCTAGTCCATCCGTTTGCTTCAAGCGCTTCAATCGTCTTGTCCACTTGCTCTATGCACGGACTGAAGCAGCAGATACCCACTCTGGAGGTCTGTGATACAACTTTGGGAAGATGCGGAATGGCCGTCCAGGGAGACGGCAAATCAAGAAACACTGAATCGGCGTTGATGCTTCCGTTGAGAGAAAACTTCTCTGGAAGGTCGGAGATTTCAAATCCTCCATTGCACACATCGCGATGAGTAGCTATAGTGTTCACCTGGAGTAGGCCATGCTCGTTCAATTCCTTCTGTGCTTCTAGAAAACGGGGTTCGTGGAACTCGTATGTGAAAAGACGTCCATCTTGAGCCACAGTTCTTGCAAAAGAATGGGTAAAACTTGCCGACCCAGTGCCTGCTTCAATCACCCTAGATCCACTGGTGATGCCGAGTCTCTGGATAATATACGACGAATCCGGCGTGTACACGATCTGGGTTCTATGCGGTAAGGATATCGTCCAGAGCTCGGGACTGGGTTGGAGAAGATGCACGAATCCTTTATCGTTGGCTCCTGCCATCTGAGATCCATATTTCATGCCCACCATTCTGTCGTGCTCAAAGCTGCCAAAACGGGTATTGAGGTACTCGCCCTTGGTCACGTAGAAGGGCTTGATGAGGCCTCGGCTGACAAAGGCAAGCACGAGGTCCCCCTCTTCGATTATGTCCTTGCATTCGTAGAAAGACATGGTCGGTTGCAAGAAATTCTCATCGCAGACTGCACAGGTAGATGTGGAGGTCAATGGAGCCCGATGGGTGCAAGCTAGGAATGTGGGGGAAAAATATTGAGGGAGGGAATTTTAGATAGTTGATTTGATTGAAGAAAGTTCTGCATTTTGTAGGGAAATGCTTCGAAATGAGCGTTTTTGATGTTATTGTTGTGAGGTAAATGGTTGCGAAATGTGAGGCATCGAACGCTGCCCACGAAATAAACAACTGTAAGTGGGAGCTTCTGAATCTTCAAAAGAAGAAAATGGTCAAATAGATAGCTTAAGGAAAAGGGCTTGAACGTATACGTCAACACCATTGTAGATTAGGTATGCGGATAGAGGTACAGAATGAAGTGTGATGTGGATCAAGTTCCCTTTCAATTGCGTAGCTTCGCCTTCATTGACAGGATGAAGTATATTTAGTGTAACTCCGACAAAATCGAAGATGAGAGTCCAACCTATACTTTTGTACGCTATTGCCTCTACGGTGTTTCCTCAGAATGGTTGCAAAATCTCAGTGCGATAGTCACTATGACTGACCCACTACAAGACAAGTAACAACAACAAAGAAACAAAGTTTGCCTCAGCACCTTCATTCCAAAAAGCCATTGACTCACTTAGCCAGTCCACAAACCCCTAAACTTCGGTGAATCTCCAAATCCTACGAGTGGTCGTGTGCGGCCCAACATCAAAGGTCGAAAAAACCGAGCCTAAACTAACAACCTACAGCGTCCAAAGCCAGACTCATAGACCAAGAAAAAAATAATACTGTCATGGCATCGGTTCCCCTGCTGCAGGCTCTGACGCAATCGCAGGAAACGCAGCCTTCCAACGAAGAAGGCTTGTACCTTGAGTCTTATGCATTCACTACAGCTGCTGCCATTGTGGGCTCTGTGGACAGAAAGATCTTTGTTTTGTTGAGAGACGGCAGAAACGTATTTGGCATCTTGAGAACCTTTGACCAATTTGCTAACTTGGTTTTGCAGGACACCCTCGAAAGAATCTACTTGCCTCAGGAAAACGAACAGGCTCCAGCCAGATTCGGAGAGGTCCCAAGAGGTGTTTTCATGGTGAGAGGTGAGAATGTGGTCATGCTCGGAGAGCTAGATATTGATAGAGAGGACGAGCATTTGATGCAGATGCAGCAAATTCCATTTGAAGCTGCTGAGGCTGAGATGAAGGTGAGAAACACCGCTAGGGTGAAGGAGGAGGCCAAGAAGGCCAAGAACTACTTGAGCAGGGGTCTCATCCACGACTTCCTGAAAACAGACTTGTACTAGGTCCGTATCGGACACCAAAAAGAAGCATGAACGGGTTCATTTCTGCTTATGTATTTGACGACGAATATCCTCAATCACGAACATTTCATAACACTTTTTCGTAGCCTACAACTTGGCCACTCTGGCAACGTTGGTCTCAAAGCTCTGGTAGAGCTTCTCGAGAGCAGGGAACTTCTTGACCTCAGCTCTGCCCAATTGACCCAAGTGAGCCTCATCGGGACCATCGGCAATTCTGAGAGTTCTGCTCATGGCATACATACGAGCCAATTCAGTGTCCTGGGAAACACCCTCAGCACCGTACATCTGAATACACCAGTCTAAAATCTGGAGAACTGTTCTGGGTGTGTCGATCTTGGCCATGGCGATCTCCCGCTGAGCCAGCTTAGCGTTTCCAAGGTCGATCTTGTGAGCAGCATTGAGGACCATCAATCTGCATCTCTCAATGGCAATCTTCCATTCAGCAAACGCCACTTGGAACGACTCACGATCCTTCATAGGCTTGCCAAAGATGAGTCTGTTACTGGCACGTTGAGCGACTCTTCCAAGAGCGAACTCTCCGACACCAATGCTTCTCATACAGTGGTGGATTCTGCCGGGTCCAAGTCTTGATTGAATAATTTCAAAACCCATGCCGTCCTTGGCAAGATAGACGTTTTGCATGTCCTCCGCCTGAACCTCGTAGTTATCGAAGAACACCTCACAATGTCCATGTGGGGCGTCATCGTAACCAAACACGTTCAATGGCCTCAAAACCTTTGCCTTTCCAGTAGCAATGGCCTTTTTTGCGTCAATGACCAAAACAGAGTGGTTGTTGTATGGTGTCTTCTTGTCTTCCGAGGTTTTACACATCACAAGCCACACAGCACATCTGGGGTCACCGGCGCCGGATGCAAACCACTTGAAACCGTTCAAAACGAGGTTTCCTCTGGCATTCTTCTTGGCAGAGGTGGCGATGTTCAATGCATTGGACGACGAGGTACCCTTCTCGGTCATCAAGAAAGCCGATCTGATGTCACCATTGAGCAAGGGCTTCAACCACTTCTCCTTCTGGTAAGGCGTGCCGTACCTGGCCAAAATCTCCATGTTTCCTGTGTCAGGAGCATTAGTGTTGGTGGCTTCTGGGGCAACATGAGCTCTACCCAAGTACATAGCCATCAAGCCATACTCCAAGTTCGTGTAGCCACCGCCCTCGGCGTAGTGCTTCGAAAGGAACATGTTCCAAAGTCCGAGCTCCTTGGCCTTCTTCTTCAATTTCTCCGTGATCTCAGGAGTCAGAGCCCATCTCTTAGCAGGATCCTCGGAAAGCTGTTCGTAGTAGATCTTGTCTGCGGGAATGCAGTAGTCGTTGACAAAGTCCTTGGTTTTCTGAATGGCCTCCAAGCCACGAGGGCTCAATTGAGCGAGAAAGATGGCGGGGATGTCTTCTTTGATGGACATTGAAAAATAGGATGGTTTCTGAAATCTGGAGATCCCGACCTATAAGTACTACCCCACCGTTATGGAGATGCAGGCACAGCGAGAGTCCGGGGATTACTCTGGAGATAAAGGCGGGGGCTTACATGTAGTTAGTGAAAATGGCCCGATTGGAAGCCAATTTCGGTAGACGTCGTCTGTGAGACGGGTAATCCGAGATCTTACATGTTGAATCTAGGTTTAGCAGGGACGATCTCGGGGAATCGCCGGAAAATTGGCGGGAAGATACCCGAGGAGGCATTAGCAGGAACGGTATGTGAGGTTTTGTCAAGATGGTTTTGAAGAAATGAGAAAAGTGTTTTGATTTGGGTGGTAGAGTTGCGTCTTGGTTTATTGTGAGTGGTATCGCTCACAAGGGAAATGAGGGTAATCAGTGATTAGTGATACTCTAAGTGAGTGCTCTGAGAAAGATGGAGTGTGTGATTCCATTACATTGCAGGCTCAGGAATACAGCTTAACGTCACCGAGGAGAAATGACTTCAAGTTGCCGAGCTCCTTTGGGCACCTTGACTGCAAGATGGGGAATTGCGATATAATGGGATGATGTCAAGCGTAACGCATGGGAACTCCATCGACTCCTCCCCGCTGAGCTTCAAATGTCCTTTAAGCGAAAGTTAACCACTGCTTATGTCGTGGATTTTTGAAATCTAATGTCATTCACTGTAACACCGCGTTTTGCAACCATTCGATCTGGTGCCATTTGGTATAGGGTCCGTGCACTCTCAAGATAACGAATCGAATCTCAGCAGAGACATCTTACTACTTTATTAATTCAAGTTGATTTATGTCAGATCAAATCAATCTAGTGTTGTCCCTAGGTCGTCGTTGTCTTCATACTGTGAGCTTCTTTCAGTACTGTGAGCAAACATGCGGTCACCCCAACCACCCAAGGCCAACCACGGAGAAGTAAACCATTAATCCATAAACTCACATCACAAAGAAAAATCAATAACCCTTTATTTCAATGCCGTGTCTCTCACTAACTCCAAATACCAGCTCCTCTTGCAACCTTCCCTGTGTCTGACCTGCACACGCAACAACAGTCTTTCTCAACTTTGGCCACTGTCTACTACACCACCATCATGGCTGAATTCGAATCTGACGTCCCCAAAATCCCAGACTATACGCTTCTGGAAAAGCAATTCCTAATCTCCAATGGCGCTAGTAACGCCTCCACCCTTGTGGACGAGATCCTCGCCGCCGTCAAGGAAAACAACATGGCCCCATACTACAAGTACTTGACGACAGAGTTGCCACAGCATTTCAAATTGGACAAGCTGCTTCTTGCCTCCATTAAATCCGTGAATGAGGAAAAGATCCTGGCTCTCAAGAAAGACGTTCAGGAAGCGGAGAGCGAGGAAGAGACTGAAATCGACCTTGTGGGTAGCTACACCAAGCTCGCTGAGTATTACACAGAAATCATCGACAGACAAAACGCCACCACGACATACAACAAGTTGCTTGGGTTCACGCAAAGCACCGGCTCCAAGATTGACATTTTGTTGACGTTGGCCCGTTTGGACTTCTTCTTCAACGACTTTGTCGCTGTGTCCAAGACGTTGAACGAAGTCGAGACCTGGATCGAGAAGGGCGGTGACTGGGAGCGCAGAAACAGAACGAAAACATACAGAGGTATTTACCACTTGGCCACAAGAAACTTCTCCGAGGCCGCAAAGTTGTTGATCGACTCCTTAGCAACCTTCACCTCCACTGAGTTGTGCTCGTACGACCAGATCGCTCAGTACGCCATCATTGCCGGTGTCTTCTCCTTGGACAGAGTGGACTTGAAGTCCAAGATTGTCGACTCGCCCGAGATCTTGTCGATCTACTCCAGCGCCAAGCACTTGGAGCCTCTCGTGAGCTTGACCAACTCCTTGTACACCTGCCAGTACAACTACTTCTTCCAGTACCTCTTGGAAACCTACGACGAGTTGTTGTTGACCAACAAGTATCTCAAGATCCACGCCAACTACTTCATGAGAGAAATGCGCTGCAAGGCGTACGCACAGCTATTGGAGTCGTACAAGTCGTTATCATTGAAGTCCATGGCCCGCAACTTCAGCGTGAGCGAGGAGTTCTTGGACGCCGACTTGTGCAAATTCATCCCCAACAACAAGTTGAACTGTTACATTGACAAAGTGAACGGTATCATCGAAACGAACAGACCTGACAACAAGAATAGTCAGTATCACCAGTTGATCAAGCAGGGCGATGGCTTGTTGACGAAGTTGCAGAAGTACGGTGCTGCTGTCAAGTTGAGTGGAGCAGAGAGAGTAGCATAATGATATAGAACGAGAGCAATATTGGAATTGGCGTAGAGAACTTTCACAGTGCCAAGGCTGTCTTCGGAGGTACACTCCGAAATTCATATGAGGGTGGAACATTCTCCAGTAAAACGGTGCAAATTCAAGGGATTTTGAGTAGGCAAGCAAAATCTGAGGTTTCGGTGATTCTACTATGAGTCAATCCCACTGACTCATACCAAAAGGATCAGTCATTTGAAAACGGAAGTGCATGTGGCAGCCAGACCCTGGAGCACGTCAATTCGCAGCCAACAAAAGCCCCAGGGTGTTTGAATCCACAGTTTTGATCAGCATGATTTTGCTTAAAGCGTAGTATTAATAGCTTCCGTTTCACAAAACAAGGTATATTTAACTCTTTTTTCGACCAAATCACCCCTCTTTAAGTATCACGTTCTGCGCTAAAACCTGCTCCTGGTACCCCGGTTTTCGCAACCACCGTCCACTAGGAACCTACACCCCATTGCTAACGCCACCGAATTTCAAAAACCAACCCAAAAGTGAGTCACTTTTTGCCACCTCGATCTTGACGAATTATTTAAACAACCCATTTCACCCAAACCAGGTGGTCACGTTACTCTCTTGTGCGCCACCATCTGTCTGCGACTCCCACTTCGTCTCACCTTATCTCACTACCACACCCCCAAGAATGAGTTCTAGAAGACGCATGGAAAAAGACGTAATGGACCTCATGATGTCCGACCACGAAGTCAACCTCATCGAGGACCTGATGCAGCAGTTTTTTGTCATCTTCAAGGGCCCCAAGGATACCCCATACGCTGGTGGTACATGGAAGGTCAGGGTGGAGTTGCCTGACCAGTATCCGTTGAAACTGCCTTCGATCGGCTTCGTCAACCGTATCTACCATCCTAACATCGACGAATGTTCAGGATCGGTGTGTCTTGACGTGATAAACCAGACGTGGTCGCCGATGTTCGGGCTCTTGAACATCTTTGAGAACTTCTTGCCCCACTTGTTGCGGTACGCCAACCCCAGCGACCCGCTCAACCTGGAGGCGTCGAACTTGATGAACAAGGATGAGTCTCGTTACACAGACATGGTGAAAAAGTACGTGCAGCAGTATGCCCTGGAGGATCTTCTGACCAAGGAGGGGGAGAACTCCGAGGAGGAGAACGAAGACGACGAGTTGAGCGATGTTGGCAGCTTGTCGGACGACGACGACTGAGGTCGGTGACGACTCAGGCGTCCGCCGTGACCTACGGTATGCATAGGACTGGTTCCACATAGAATTTGCACTTTATAGCAATCATACGCATGAGGATTTGTAGGGTTTGGAGGAGAAGTGTTGGGGAAGGGGTGAGGATGAATAGAGTACTGGTAGGCTGGAGCGAAGGGATGTGAGAGCTGGAGGTTGATTTAAGGACTGGGCTACAGTGGATGATATTTAGGCCTTTGATGAAGGAGCCTGAAGGAAAGGCACACCATATTGGGTCAACAGCTATACTTCTGGCCTTTAGGTGATGAATGTGAATCTGATCACGGATTCGACAGAGAAATGGTTGTGAGGACAGGCTCTTTTGCAAGGGCCCCAGATAGTACTCTAGCTGTGGGTTTCTGACAAGTTCCGATTACATTGAAACGCATGTGACGACCTTTGCTGGCTTTGGAAGAAATCTGAATACTACCACTGAAATTTCATGGCTCTGTGAATTACACCGAGAATACATCTATCCTGCTGGTCTGTATCAGCCTACCCATACCAGCGCAAGAAGTACTATCGTCTTTAGGTCTCGAAGATAGCAAAAAGAGGGAAACGGTAATGTCTATTTAGTCACGAAATGATTGCAATCACAAACTTGAGACCACCAGACTTTTGATCCATTTTACTAGCTGCTAGTCTACGTTACCGGCTGCTGGGTACCGCTAACGAATGGCTGCGAAAAGACTCAGCCGCACCCAATAGCGCTAATTCCCAGAATACTCCAGGTATACTTCAAGGAATTTCATCAACTTTGCCGTTTACCATTTCCCTCTAAGCTTTTAGTGCCATCTAGTGGCTCGCTACGTAGATAGTCGGACAATAGGCACGAGTGAATGTGCACAGCCCAAACTGCACCATCCCCCACCGTATCACCAGTAGAATCACCGTCTGAACTCTTTGATGTCTGGAGTCAACCAACAGACAACAAGTAGTCCTTAAATTCTTTTCAAAGTCACATTCTCCTCTACACTTTCACCCATTCTTGATCTTGCTTCTTGATTTAGCGCCCAGGCTGCGTTTCGTACATGCCTGTCAGATCACACGGAAAGCAGTGAACTCACAGCACAGTCTACCCCAGAAAAACCCACTCCACTGAAAAATCACAATTCATCTCCACCCTACCTTCCCACCGTTTGCACCCAACACCGCCACCTACCCCAAAATAACAAACAACCTCAATAACACTAAAAGTGCTTCCATCGCTCATCCACCACTTCAACCCAGCCAACAATGGCTGTCTATCTCCGTCCGAGGTGGTTATACCCGTTTTGTGGAGAGTGCGCTAGCACCCGCTAGGCTCGAAATACCGAAAAGGCTCGGCTACGCAGGCCTCGCAGGCATTGCAGGCGGGGTGCACTCCTTTGCTACTTAACCACAAGAAGCCCATTCTTTAGCCATGGCCCTGATCAGACGCTTTTCCTCCATGATCCAGGACACCTTGAAAAACAAAAACTTGTTCCGCACCCAGGGCTACATCAATGGCCAGTGGGTGCTGCTGGACTCGACAATTGACGTCTACGACCCCGGTTTGGTTCCTAAGCCTGAGGCCAAGATCGCACAGGTGAGCTCTTTTGCAACCAGCGACTACGAAAAAGCCATTGAGGCCGCCCATGAGTCGTTCAAGTCTTTCAGAAAGACCAGCGGCAGAGAGAGGGCCGGCTTGCTTGCGAAAATGCACAAGTTGATGATGGACAACCAGGACGACTTGGCTAAGCTTATCGTGGTGGAAAACGGCAAGCCATACGCCGATGCCTTTGGCGAGGTGGCCTACGCTGCTTCTTTCTTCCAGTGGTTCAGTGAAGAGGCTGCCCACGTCACGGGCGACATTATCCCGCTGGCCAACGCGTCCAACAGAATCTTGTCTATCCGTCAGCCTATCGGTGTGTGCGGCATCATCACTCCATGGAACTTCCCAGCCGCCATGATCACCAGAAAATTGGCTGCGGCCGCCTGCGTGGGCTGTACTACCGTGATCAAGCCTGCTTCTGAAACACCATTGACCGCTTTGGCGTTGGCCCACTTGCTGGAGGAAGCTGGCTTCCCTAAAGGTGTGGTTAATGTGCTCACCTCCAAGAGCTCTTCTGCTGCTGGAAAGGCCATTTGTGAGCACCCCTTGGTGAAGAAGGTGACCTTCACGGGTTCTACTGGTGTTGGTAAGGTGTTGATGCAGCAGGCGGCTTCCACGTTGAAGAAGTGCTCGTTTGAGTTGGGCGGAAACGCTCCATTTATTGTATTCGACGATGTCGATCTCGACAAGGCCATCCAGGGCGTTCTTGCCTCCAAGTTCAGAAGCTCCGGCCAGACGTGTATCTGCGCCAACCGTGTCTTTGTTCACGAGAACATCTACGATGAGTTTGCCAAGCGTCTTATTGCCAAGTTGAAGGAGGTTGTCACCTTGGGTTACGGTTTGGACAAGGGCGTCACCCACGGACCCGTCATTAACCCCAAGTCCTTGGAGAAGGTACAGGAGCACATCAAGAACGCCACCGACCATGGTGCCAAGCTTTTGCACGGTGGTGAGGTCAGACCTGACCTTGGTGACTACTACCATGAGCTCACAGTTTTGGGCGATGTCACCAAGGAAATGGAGATTTTCAACGACGAGACGTTCGGTCCTGTTTGTCCCTTGATTAAGTTCAAGACCGACGAGGAGGTGCTCGAATTGGCAAACGACACTGAGGTTGGTTTGTCTGGATACTTCTACACCAACGACGTGAGCCGTGTGTTCAGAATCGGTGAAGGTTTGGAGGTTGGCATGATTGGTGTCAACACAGGTGCCATCTCAGAAGCTGCTCTTCCTTTCGGTGGTATCAAGGAGTCTGGTTTCGGCAGAGAAGGCTCCAAGTACGGTATTGAGGATTACACCATCGTGAAGTCGATGGTTGTCGGAGGTATTTAGATACATCTATGCATAGACCTTAACAGATGTAATGAGTCTACACTTTGGTACTTTTTCCTTCTTATACTATACATCTAAGCACTGGCCGGAGCTAGTACTGGGGACCCATTGAATCACCGTAACCAGGTGTACCGTTGTAGCCTGGGCTCTGGCTGTAGGTCTGGTCGTTAAAGCCGGGGCTGCCACTGGCAGCACTCATGTTGAGAGAAACGTTGCCGAATCCATCGTTACCCAAGGGGATATCCATAGCGACATCTGCGGGTAGTTCTCCTCCAAGAGAGGTGGAAAGGTCTGGGGGAAGGTCGTCCACGTATGCTTCCGAGAAGTCGTCAAGAGGTTCTTCGGCATCAACTTCCATGGCTGCTTCGTTTGCACTCTCCTCCAACACACGCTGCTCTTCTTCTTTACGGCGCTGTTCCTCCTCCTCTCTTTTTCTTTCCTCTGCTTTAACAGCGTAGATGGAGCTATCGAAGCCTGGAACATCCTGCATTTTCTTTACATCCACAGGCAACTTGACACTTCTAGAAATCCTGTACAGCTCGTTGTTGAAGCTGATGTTCGTGTCTGGGAACAAAACTGTGTAGTATTGCTTTAATTCTTCGCTGTATTGCGACGTCACTTCCTTCTTCTGATTAAGTTCATCATCTAGCCTGAGGTTGAACAGCGAGATCTTTTCATCATTGTCTTCGTTTCTGGTACCCTTTTGGCTATTCAATTCGTCGACCTCTTTGCGAAGTCTGTTTATCGTCTCATCATTGATCCAGTCTTTCTCTGATATACGCAGAAGGTCTCTATCCTCACCAACTATACAGCCTTTCATTGTGGAGTAGTTATCCACAAGTTGCAGGGCAAAGATGGATTTATATGTCAACGAACGAAGTCCTCCTTCGACGGTATTACCATTTATGACAGATGAAGCAAAGCCCAAAGGAGCCACCTTTTCATTTGGTTCCTTATATCTTGGAGGCTTGATCACCGATATAGCGGGATTTTGCGCGCTCATGGCCGCCTTTGGTGCAGTTCTTTTGACCATTTTGGATTGAATATTAAGTAGCGCTGTTTTGAAAAAGAGTAGGTATTCTCACGCATCCTATATGCACAATTCTCACCATGATTCTCTAGGCTATTTTGCAGCCACTACAATTAACGTGTAAGTGTCCGTATAATCTCATTACATTGTTCCCTCCATCAACGATTTCTCAATACCATCGATGAGACCGTCGATATCTTCCACACGAAGACCACAGCTGAGGCTGATAAGCTTTCTGTACTTGTTCATCTTCGAGTTGATAGCCCACTCCTTCACTCCCTGGGCAACCTGATTCACCAAGTCATTACGCCTGAGCTGTTCTTGGGTAAGCTCCAATGCAAGTTGCCAACGATCGCTGGAAGCATCATCGTCTGACGTTGGTGTGTTCATTCCCTTCTCTTTCTCTTCCACGGTGTTTGCCAATTCATAGGCCTGTACTTTCTCAAACAGACACAAGAGCTGCTGCTCTTTATTCAGAAGTTCCGTTTTGAAACCATCAACCTCTTGGTCGACGAGTTGCTTGGCTTCTTCATAGTCCGTGATATCGTCGAAACCATTTCTCGACAAAACGGCCTTGACTTTCTTGAGGCCGGCAGAATCCGCTTCTTTCTTTGCGATAAGCTGTTCTTCAATGTCCTGTTCGTTTTTGCTTAACCCGCTAAGCTCCTTACGATACGAATCTGTGAGAAGTGTCACCATGCCATGCATCATTGTTGATGCGTCACTAACGGGAAGCTTCACGTCAAGGTCACCCTCCTCGTTAGCGTTTTGCTCAGACTTGCCATCAAACATGGCAGAGCGTGGCACAAAAGATTTGCCAGGAGTGCCCCTCGCGAGAGGAGAGTTCTCAACAGTTGCTTCCGAAATCACACCTAGAACATTCTGCTTACCAGCAGAGTTCGGGCTAATACCGGTCTGCTTAGGTGTGGAAATCGCCTCATAGTTAACTTTCGTTGGGTCGTCGGTGAATACGTTCTCTTTGTTGTCGTCGACAGTACCAGCCTGTCCCTCCATGAGCATTCTCAACTGTTCTTTGCTCACGCGATCATTGAGTTCGTCTTCTTCATCGTCTTGAATAGTAGTTCTTTGAGTGTCTGGAGTCTCGATGCGTCTGTTGTTAAACGATTGAATAGGGGTACCAAGCCCTGGTTGTTGGCTGCCTCTCTTGTCATTGACATCCAATCCAGTGGATGAAAAAAATTGTTGCATACCTGGTTGATCCTGATGGACGCCAACATTGTAGATAACAAGGCCCAGCTGCATGATAATTCCTTTTGCAGCTTCATTGTTGACGTTCACTAAGTCATCTCTGGCACCGTTACTCAACAAAAATTTTACGAATTGTGAGCAGCTTGCCCAAGCAGCAAGATGAAGACATGTGTCGCCATTCACATCTTGGTGATCAATGACATTCTTCAACAAGTTGACACCAGAGGAGCCGTTCTTCGTTGTCATTATCGAGAGTTTCGAAAAGATATGTTCAAGGTAATGCGTAAGGGACGCGAGTTTCGAAGTCATCTTGGAAAATTGACACAAGTAGTGTAATGGTGTACGTCCGTTAATGTCTGTGTGGATGAGACAGACCTCAAGTGCATCCAAAATCTGTGGGAAGTTTCTGAGTTCATGACAGTTGTTGAACGAAATGCACTTGGACAAGGGGTTGAGGCCGTGGTTATTCACCACCAACGCGTTAGCACCTTTGGAAAGAAGTAAGTGGACGAGGCTAGCATTACCAATGGAAGCAGCCCAGTGCAAAGCGGTATGGCCCTCATCGTCAATCGCCTCATTCATGTTAAACTCTGGAGGAGGGTTATAGAGGAATTGAGGAATAGGGGAATTGTCATCGCTAAAAAAACGCAATAGCTGCGCAGCGAAAGTGTCTTCCTCGGCAACCTTCTGATGGTTGCCGTCCAGGGAGGAGATAGATGTGTCTGAATCCCTGTGGTGCTCTTCCTGTGACCAATTGGCATCGTTCGTTGATTGCGACAGTGTTCCTTTCTGGTGTTGCTGATAGAGCATTTGCTGCTGGTTCTGGGGTTGCGGGAGACCCTCTTCCTGGTAAGCGCTCATCTGACGAGCAGGATACTGTGAGTAGCCCAGTAGCTGGTTGGGGAAGTTGCCGAAGGAAGCTTGCTGTGAGTTGAAACCGTTCATGTTGACCCTTTGAGAGTTAGCAAAATTGCCGTTGCCAACAAATTCCTGTGATTGGAACGTGGGAGGCATTGATTGCACTGGAAGCTGCATCTGGCCGTTATAGCTATGTTGAGATGCCATTGGCGACTGGCTCATTGGGATATTGTCTCTGGGAAGCGAATGTTGGTAGCCGTCTTGTGTGAACAAAGCTTGTGGCGGGAGGTTGTTGTCGAGGCGCATCTTCTTTGGAGTCTCTTCCTTCTTGTTCTTCTTGACGTACTTACGCTTGACAGGCGTGCCGTCCTTGTTAACGCCCGACGACGAAGAGACAGGGGGTTTGGATTTCTTCGGAATCACCACCGAGGTATCTGAAGGGTCAACATATAAGACGGGCACCATCTCGGAAGAGATTGCATACTCATTGGCGAGGTTCCGAGCGTCCGGCAAGGGAATCCAAGTTCCCTGAAATCTGCCGTATCCACCCTGAACTTTTTCATGCTGGCCCTGCTGCACGCCCTTTTCGAGGATCTTTGTCCGCTTGGCTTTGGGGAAATTGCACAACTTGAGGATCTGGGTAGCATTGACCCAGTCATCCTTGCAGCGTCTCATGATGGGCATATCATTGACCAAGCACTCGTAGACCTCTATCTGACGGGTTAGTTATGGGAGGAATTGGGGGGGAAACTTTTGGAGAATTTGAAAATGACATACGTTCGAGTACGTGGCTATGTACACGGAGGGATGTTCGTAAGACATGATGGGCCTTCGAGGGAGGGAGAAAGCAGGAAATGCTGAACCAAGAAGGAAAAAGGACCTGATGCGAACAATTTACAAAATCGGTGTTAATTAAACGCGTTATCTGGCCTGCGTGGTGCACGGGTGTGCTGGTTAGGCCTCGCTCGAGGTGAACGCGTTAGATAGCTCTTTCTTAGAGAGGAAATGGGGAACAAAGTCGATCCGGGCAAAAAACTAAGCTTCTTTTATAAGTTAGATTTTTAGGACTAAGGGGCTCAGGCGGAATGTTTCCGACTCATGCGGTGGGCTTGGTCTTTTTTTTTTTTTTCTTTCTTTCTTCTTTGCTGATTGTCCGCGGAGGCTGGCTTTTAGTTGCCCTTTTTTTGCAACCATCCCGCCAAGATGCCAAGGGCTGAGTTTCTCGAGCACCCTCATCGAGATGATCTGGAAGATGGAGTTTTCAGTGAGGGTCCCCTAAAATTTAGAAATCTCCCCTCCTGCAAGATCTGATTATCTTGCACTTTGCGCTGCTTTGTTGCACTAGAGCCCGGAGATTCGCAGCCAATCGAATGCCCAATGTCCCAGAAAACCAGAGAAAGCATCCTCCATCATGCCTCCCAGATCGACGTAACATTCAAAGCCGACAATAGCGCCGTGCCTGTTTGGCGTAGTTTACGGTTTGTTAAGCCTGGGAGGGGGTGTCAGGCAGTTGTAAGGTGACGCAGAGAAGCCCGCGGGGAGTGGTTGCAAAATGCCCGAACAGTAGCGAAGAGCCTCCTCTGGCCAATGACAGCACAGTCAGAGTCAGTGACCAGGCGTACCTTCCAGTACTTTATTCGGCCTCGTTGACCGGCACCAGTTTCCGCAAATCCGGCGCCACTGTGGCTTCCGTGTTGCAACATTGAGCATTGTGCCAAAGTTCAATTAGACTTTCCTTGCTGCGGTGCAGATCAGGCCCGTGGCCAAATCGGGATCGGACTTTTGATTGCCGGTCTTCCAAGATAACAGTAAATCTGGCATTCTGGAAGATCCCAGCCGTGCTGGATTCGATCAATGTGAATTTTCACGCAGGCAGGAAGACAGGCTCAGAAAGCAAGCCAACCGCTGAGTCCCCACCTCCAAATCAACCCCCATCTCCTCGAAATCTATTTTAAACTTCGTTCGCTATTCACTTTCCTTTTCGTCACATCGCCAGCAACTCCTCCCGTGTGACCGGTTCCAGTGCTGTTCCTGCGCTGAGGTCCCCAGTTGGACTCGGTGAAAAGTGACCTCCGACTGCCTTGGCAGGTGCCACCGATGACACCCAGCCAGCTTTAAATTCCTCCGTAGATCCCAGCCACCCTGCCCCAGCCAGTCATGTTGTGGATTCAGCTCAAGAAGAATACGATCAAGCCCAATGTGGTGTTCACGCTTACCATGCTCTGGAAAGGCCCCCGTCCCCGCCCACCTGACCACGTTCCGTTCTGGAGCAGAATCAAAATCGGAACGTTCAGCTTGTTTCAGTGGAACAGAGCTACGGTGGTGAAACCGCCGATATCGTATGGAAACCAGGGTCCGGTTTCGCTGCATCCTGCGGCAGAATTAGGAGGGCCTCCAGTGACATCATCGGCACGGAATGTGGAGAAGCCAGGCGAAGCTCATCGGTCGAGGATTCTCCCATAAAACGCCTTTTGATGAGGAACTTTATTTTTTAAAGATCGCAAGATCAAAAAATCACAAATTCTAGAAACCCTGGTGGTCAGCCGTGTAGAGCCCAGCAATGCTGCTTCCTCTGTGAAACCACCTCGCCTATGTTCAAAACCACAATAGCGAATGTTTACTGCCGTGCATAAGCCCCACCGGTGGCTGCGAAACACGAATCACCCGGACCATTCGGGCACTTCACTTCCCTCCAGATCCCGTATATATACCCATTTGTTTTGTAAAATTAATGCCGCCCACACCCCTCCGAAGCCGCCCCGGCCTTGTCACCTTGACTCGCTGTCATCGAATGTCTTGGCCATTGTCCACCGAAGAAGACGAAGTTTTCGCAACCGATCGGTCACTTCAGAAAAAAAAGGAAGCAAGCTGTAAACACACGGCCTCCCAGCCCCCAATTATAGAATAAAACATAAACGCCATTTTTGCCCCGTCTCCCCTCTCTGTGTTGTGCCCACCAGGAATTTTCGCGTATACATGAACTGTACCATGCTGTCACTCACATAATGCCAAGTCTCCCCACTACATAAGCTGTACATCTGTCTTTTTTTTCTTCTGCCTCGTCAACAAAACATCCACATATGCCTCGTCTAGGGATAATTCCCTGCAACCGCAATGTCACGGGCACCATCGCCATGATGGACGACGATCTGGCTGCTCCTCTGGAGGCCGAAACCGCTTCCTTGAAGCGTACCGATACCGGCATCATTTTGCATCCACAACCCCATGACAACCCAAACGACCCGCTCAACTGGCCCACCATCCGCAAGGATATCTGTTTCTTGATCATCGGGTTTCAGACGTTTATCGGAGGTGGTCAAACGCCCATCTTGGCCGCTGCCTTCTCATCGCTTGCGGAGGAGTTCAATGAACCGCTTTCCGTGATCTCCTATTTGGTGGGTGGCTTCATGTTGGCTCTTGGCGTCGGTTCCGTGTTCGCCAGTCCCACCGCCGTTCTCTACGGAAAACGTTTGGTCTACTTGCTCGGCATCTTGATCTTCTTGATTGGTGCCATCATCGCCGCATCTTCGGAGAACTACGGTGCCCTCATGGCCGGCCGTATTTTAACCGGTTTTGGTGCCTCTCCCACAGAGAGTTTGACCTCTGCCAGCTTGAGTGAGTTGTACTTCCAGCACGAGCGTGCCTACAGAACAGGCCTTTACACTCTTTTGTTACTCGGCGGAAAGAACATCATCCCGTTGCTCTCGTCCTTGATGTTCGAGCACTTGGGCCGCCACTGGATGTACTGGATCTTGGCCATGTTTTTGGGCTTGAACCTCATCCTCACCTTCTTCTTCGTGCCCGAGACTTTCTGGGAAAGATCTCCTACTCCGAGCAAGCGGTCTATTCAAGAGACGGAGGCCGCCCGTCGTGCCCGTAATTACATTCCTCCCGAGCAGAGACCCCACGCTTATGCTCTCCCATCGTCAGCAAACGTGGTGGACGCGGAGAGTTTGTCGTCTTCTCGCTTTGAAAGCACCATCCACGATACCCACGGAGACCCCGTCGGCATCACTGACATTCACCACGAAGACGCTCCTTCCATCTCGTCGACCCCAAAGAGCTTCAAAAATAGATTGGCATTGCTCTCGGGAAGACACACGCCTGACAAGTGGTGGCAGGTTGCATTGAGACCGTTCTTTCTTTACTTGTACCCACCGGTTCTCTACGGCAGTTTGATCTATTCCATGGCCGTCGTCTGGTTGATTGTCATTTCCGAAACCGTTTCCGACATCTTCAAGGGCGAACACTACGGCTACTCGCAACAAACCGTGGGTCTCTTCTACTTGGGTCCCTTCATTGGCGGTGTTCTTGGCTCGCTCACCACCGGTTTCGTTGGGGACCGTCTTGTGAGATATCTTGCCGCCAAGAACCACGGCATCTACGAGCCTGAATTCAGACTATTCATGTTAATACCGGCGACAATTCTTGAGTGCTTTGGGCTTATGGGGTACGGCTGGTCCGCCGCAGACGCCAAACCTTGGATTGCACCGGTTGTGTTCTTTGGATGCTTGAGTTTTGGCTCATCAATGGCCTCCACAACGGCCATCACATACACGGTTGACTGCTACAAGATGTTCGCAGCTGAAGCATTGGTTTCCTTCAACTTTGCCAAGAACTTCTTGGGCTTCATCTTCTCATTGTTCAACACCGATGTCTACTTTGCCAGAGGCGGTAAAAACACTTTTGTCATTTACGGTGTTGTGCAGATGTTCCTCAGTCTTTGTGGTATTGGAGTATACATGTACGGCAAGGTCTTCAGAGCCTGGACCGACGACAAAGAATTGTTGAAGGTTCTCTACGCCCATCCTCCTGCAAAGCCTGAAGCGCATGATGAGAAACAAGATGATGCAGAAGCTCTCGATTCGTCTTCGCCAGACTCTACTGCCGAGTACGTCAAGTCCAACGAGCACCTGCCAAAATCGCATTAAAAAAATTGTTCCATTTATAACCAGTCTATTTCCTTCAATTCTATCGTAAGCGATTGCTTTCTAATATAAGTCTGGAGACGTTCCTTTGTGGATGTCCCGTTCCAAATCTCCGAGCTGGGCTCCCTTGTAGGCATTCCAAGTTTTTCCACAATACAGCCGCTTGCTACATTGCCAAAGATTCCTGCTATGAGCCAATTTTGGTTCGACAAGTAGAATGCCGTCATGAAGGCCCCACAAAATGTGTTTCCACCACCTGTGACATCCTTCACCTTAGCTTGATCGTCGTGGTATGCCTTAAGCATAAACGCCTCTTTGTGGGTTTTAATGTAGCAGCCCCGAGCTCCACATCTTATGACGACTCCTCCATCGTTGGGTGAGAACTTGACAAACTGCTCAGCTAATTGGGCAATCCCCTCCTCGGTGCTAGGTACTGCTTTACCTAGAAAACCAGCAGCTTCCTCGAGGTTGGGGCTGAACACATGTACCTTGGGTAGTAGTTTCGTAAGGTCCTCGTAGTTCTCAGGAACGCATACATCGGGGAATGGCTCGAATATGTGTAGCGGTGGACTACTCCCAGTTCCCTTCAATTCATCGATAAACCGGTCGATTATAGTGCCACAACGGTCAATGGCACAGCACGTATGAAACGTCTTCAGTCGGACCAAATTGCCTGTCTCAACAATATCAAAGTCCTCGATCCTCTTCTTTGGTGATCTGTAAACAAACGAACGAATCCCATTTTCCTGGTACACGTTTGCACCTCTTGTCGTCAAGCGATCTGGATTCTCGCGGAATACAGGGCCAGCACCCCAGCTCTTGATTTCACTTTCAACCTGTGGTGGGAAGTCTGTTCCCTTATCTATGATACCGCTGATTCTGGGACCTAGTTCTGGTCCACAAGCTATTCTTCCTCCCACAATGGCGTACAGCGCCCCGCCTCCAATGATGTCATGTTCAGACTCCCGTTGCCATGATTCAGGATAGATATTGTCGTCGATGATGAAGAGTCCCAAAGTGGTGAGTATGGGGTCTGGAGGAGACATGGCTGCGACTGAAGATTCGGTGCGCAAGGTTCTGAAGAGTGCTGATTATTTGGAAGTTTGGCTAAGTTCGACCACAGGGGCCGTTGATTGTATGGTTTGAGGGAATTGTCTGTCTCTAGAAGCTGTTTTTGGCACTGGATTGGTCCAAAACTCGATTTTTTCAAATGGTTTTTTTACTCTAATAAAGAGATATCAGTTAAAAAAAAAAATGGTGGGAGTAGCGTGGTGCCAGATCTTGAATGATGAAGAGCAGCCAGAAATGCTCCAAAATGGCTTAGATTTGTTTCTCATAAACTTTAGTATACATTCTTGCTGAATCCCAAAGCATTTTTTGCAAAACTTGTTGGTCCTGCATGTACAGGAATTCGCGTTTAAATTTGGCTTTCTTGTTTAAACTGTTGGCATTCGCATCTAATCGCGCCCGCTTGGCCAAGTGGTAAGGCGCCTCACTCGTAATGAGGCGATCGTCGGTTCGAATCCGACAGTGGGCACGTTTTTTTTTTTTAATTCTTCTTTTTTGTACTCTATACTGAAAAAGGGTTTCTTTTTGATTCTTATTGGCTTTATGCTGAGTTCCTATATTATAGTACATGCTTATTCCTTAGTAGCTTTTGATGGGGGTGGAGGTGGCGGTGTGTCTTCAGGCTGCTCGCCGTACTTCACGTCAGAGGCCTTGGACCTATCTAGCTCTTCGTTCATGAAGTTGGTAAGATCAACATTTGCTGATCCGTGGTGTCTTTTCTTCTTGGCTAATTTGGCCGATGGCGGTATGGATGGTGGAGCGATTGGGGCTGCCTGGGGAACGATAGCGGTTCCAGAAAACGAGGCCGTTCTTGGAGGCGGGGCGCTTTGTGGAGGTGGAGCGCTTTGTGGAGGTGGAGCGCTTTGTGGAGGTGCACTAGCTTCTGGTTCTGGTGCTTTCTCGTTCAAATTGTAGCTCAAATCGGTTTTGTTCTCGTAAAGAAGATCGTCGATGGTCTCCATGTTGTCAAATTTGCCAACCACTTCTGGTATACGATGGAGCCAGCCATAACCAACATCGCAGCCTAGAATACCCTTGGCTCCTCCAGTGGACCAACCTCGTGATAGGTTGACAGTCACAGGACGTAAGACATCATGGTCGTGGTTGTAAACGTACAACATGATGGGAATGGTATCCTTTTGTTGAACGGCACTGTGGTGGTTGTAGTAGCTCAAAATAGTTTGAGAAAGCAATCTCTCTCCGCCATTGGACAAAAGACCTTTTCCATGCTCGTCCGTGTCAAAGCACGAGTCACATCCGATAACATAGTCTGAGTGAGGGACAAGCTTAGCGTCAAAAGCTGGAGAGCCAGGATGCGTATTGAGAACACGCCACACGTATGTAGCGTTATTCAAGTGCTCTGACTGTACGGTTAGGCCAATCTGCTGGAAGTTGTTGAGGTATGCCTTTTCGTCAGCACCGGTCTCTGTGGGAAGCTCTTTACGAAACTCGTCAAGAGGAACACGGACCTGACGCACCACGCCGCCCTTGGCACTCCAAACCTCAAATTCGACCTGTCTAGGCCCATTGTGGTGAGCTATGTTTTCAAGTTCCTGAGCCAAAGCGTCCCAGTCTATCATGCCGGCTTCAGCGCCCTGCTGTCCGTAATTAACAGCTCCCTCGTCATTGACACTGTAGGCTGAAGAAGGAGGATTCTTCATGGGCAATTCGTTGTTGTTGATTCTGATAATAAAGTCGAACCAGGCCTCTAGACCGAGCCGGTGAGCACCAGAATGAGGAATCACCTTAAGCACGCGAAGACCGTAGCCATTGTTGTTGATTTTTTGGGTTTCTTTGAAGTATGAGTTGTCTGATTGGTGCTGCAGAAGATTCGAGCCGTCAAGTCGGTCGACTAGCCTCCTTGCAAATGAGAACATGGGTTTCTGTTGAATCAATGTGAGCATCTGGCGTTATGCCTTGGGGCCATGTGCAGGTGGATCCATGTCAACCAAGCACCCACTGGGAAAACGACAATTTTATATTCAATTAGGCCAATTCTAGATTATCAATATGTTGAAAGCTTTTTCAATTTGCTTCTTGAGAGTCATCCGTCGCTGTGGAGACATCACCACAACCAATCATATTGCGCACTGCGATAAGCTCAAGTTGGACCAACTACCATGTCTTCCTCCAAAGTGGTTGTTGTAGGCGCTGGCGTCGTGGGACTTACTGCTGCCCTTCAGCTTAAAAGAGCGTATCCAGATTACGACATCACCGTTGTGGCGGCACACATCCCAGGTGACTTCAGCTTGGGATATGCCTCACCCTATGCTGGAGCGAACTGGCACTCATTTGCCGGTCCAAGGGACAAGAAACTTCAGGAACTTGACGAAGTGGGATATCACGAATTCCAGCGTCTTGCGGATGACCCTCAGTCGGGAGTGTGGCGCCGAGCCAATGCCAATTACTACACTCCTACAGCTGTCGCTAGAGCTAATGGCGACACCTCTGGTTTCAACCATTGGTTCAAGGAGCTTGCCAATGAGAGGGTCATTCCAAAGGAGGAGCTTCTTCCAGGAACGGTATACGGTACCGAGTTTGATACGGTGGTGATTTCCGTGCCGATCTACCTCAACTACCTCTTGCAGCATTGCATCAAACTAGGTGTGACAGTCAAGCGTGTTAGTTTCATCACAAGCATCGATGAAGCTCGTTTACTTCATTCTTCTGGAAAGGAGGCCGACTGGGTGGTCAATTCCGCTGGACTCATGGCCTACAGAATCGACGGAGTCAATGATGCGAGGCGGAATTACCCAGTCAAGGGCCAGGTGCTTTTTGTCAGGAACAATATCAGCAAGTGCATTTGCGTGGAGGGTTTCGACGACCCCAATGAGCTCCTCTACATGTTCCCACGCAAGGAAGGCGGAACTATCATTGGAGGTACTTTTGTCCAAGAGAACTGGGACCCCCAGGAGAACAAGGCGCTTTCCGTCAAGCTCTCACAGCGAGCTGTTGCGTACGCCCCGGAAATCGTGGACGTCAAGTTCTCAAATCCAAGCTTTTTGGACGTTGTTCAAGTAAACGTTGGACTCAGGCCTTTCAGAGATGGTGGCATGCGGATTGAGAGAGATACCAGACGACCATGGCTTATCCACAATTACGGTGCTGGCGGTGGAGGATTCCAAGGAAGCTACGGATTTGCCAAGAAGGTGGTCGAATTGGCAGCACCTTCCCAGCCAAAACTCTGATATGGTTATTTCAATTAAGTATATAGTACAACAATGGGTGCAAACGAGCGTTGGAAATTATCGCCTCAGTGGCAGAGGAAACGGGTAAGCAAGTTGAAGCCTCTCTTAGCACCTTCCTTGGCGTATTTCTTTTGGTGTTCCTTGTCGGTGTGGGTGTTGACGAACTCCTTGGCCTTGCCTTGTCTTCCAGCTAAGGGAGTAGGCTCGTCATCGTACTTTTCCGTGTGGATCTCAATGTCATTGTAACCATGTTGAATGTCAAATGGCCCCGGGTTGGAGGGTTGTTCAGGGATGTTGCCAGCCATTGGAGGAGGTACTATGGAAGTTTCAGCCAAGTCAGTCTGCAAAGCTCTTATATAAGTCTGAGGCTGGTTGCTACTCTTGACAGGCCCGTGCGTTTGTGTACAGGGCAACAGGACGTTTGCTCGATAGATAGCGCTTAATTGCTAATGTTAGTCTTTCTTGGACACTTCCTCGCATTACATGTGACAGATTTTTGCAGCCTCAACGGCCTGTCAGTAAGGGTGCTGGGCTTTGTCGAGAAATTGATGTGCAATTTAAACAGAAGGCTTGGTTATGTGACCGTACGGCTGCTGCATGTTAGGCTCTCCAGCGATTTTAGGTTTAGATAAAGATGCACCTTTGGGTTTAGGTAACACAATTGAGATGGCTTGCTTCTGATTTTTGTCAATTAATTAAGTGTTTTGTGATATTCTGTGTGGCCGTTGTAGGCTTGCTTTCATAATGTATTGCACAATGGATGTTCTGTACCTTCGCCGCAGGCTGCCCTGAGGCTCACTGGTGTCACTTCAATTGCACGCCAAATTTGACAACACCCCATGTTTATGGTTCTACATAATTATTGCTCTTCATTCTCGATTTTTTACCCATCTGACTTGGAGAGATTGTAATTGGTTTTGGGGCATTCGAGAACATGGATTGCGCAGTGCATGTTCTCTGCGGCTATGGAGTAGACGTTCATAAGAGAAACATCAACCATTGAACTATAGAAAATTGATGAAGAGTTCGCCTTTCGTTATATCGCCTTTGAAGCATTTGGAGTCTTTATTTGGGCTGGACAATGGCTGGAGTCGAAGCGTTCTTTGATGTCGATGTAGGATCGAGGACTCGAAAGCCACAAAGGTCAAATGACCCAATTCGATTGGCATAACGAATAGCATTCATTAGAAGGAAGAATTCATGATTTCAAACGTTCGTTCATCGAAATCACGAAGCATCACACCGCAGACATTTATCTCGGAATTCATCGTATAGGTCTTTCGATAAGACACCTCTCTTCCCAGAAGTACGGAAGGACATCAGATGAATAGAATGTGATGTGAATAGATGCTTACGCTTTACATTGTTTTTCAATTATATTTATTTTTTTCTATTTTTTCTAGTTTTTTCTCTTTTTTTTTTTTTTTTTTTTTTTTTTTTTTTTTAATTATATTATGTTTTATTCAGTAAAAGACCAATTCACCAAATTAAATAAAAAACTTCCTTCTTTGGAAAG